>NC_053027.1:357543585-357563859 GCF_003073215.2 Triticum urartu | reverse complement strand
CCCCGCCTCGGCCTGCCACTTCCTCCTCTCCGGGCCAAGCCCATGGGTGAGCCGCACACCCAGCGCCCCGCCTCTGTTTTTTCCTGCTGTTGGGCTTGCCTCGGATTCGGCCCGCATCGTTTTTTTTCCAGATCTGGACGATTTGTCTATATTTCCTGAGATTGCTGTTTTGCAGATTAGTCCCCCTGGTTCATGCATTTAATAACTCACTAACCGTGCATCGGATTAAAATGATTTATATATGAAACTTGCTCAGAATTTTGTGTAGTTTAATAATATCCAACTTTCATCTATGTTTGAAATGTCTAGTTTAACATGTTGCACTCATCTTGCATGTTTAACAACTCTAAAATAATGTTTAGGGCAGAACAGTACCAAACCTTAAATTATGCATATGAGGATTTTCCGGAATTGTTGCTCGTTGCTTCCGGCCTCATTTAAACTTGCCTAGATAGGTAGTTTTGTTGTGCTTCACCTCTTGCCATGTTAATCAACATTTAATATTGTTGGGGTACATAAACGAGAGAGAACTAAATAATCGATGTGGTGTTTTGTCAATATGCATCCCGATGCATATTGAGCTCCACTTAATTTGTAGGATTGATTGTGCACTTTGCCATGCCATGCATATTTAAACCGGACATGCATCATACTTGGTTGTGCATCATGCCATGCCTATGTGGTAGTTGTTTACTATGTTGTGTGCTTCTTTTCCGATGATTGCTTCTTCGGGTTGGTTCCGGTAACGTCGTGTTGTGAGGATTCGTTCGACTACGTCCGTTTGTCTTCTTCATGGACTCGTTCTTCTCCCTTGTGGGATTTCAGGCAAGATGATCATACCCTCGAAATCACTACTATCTTTGCTATGCTAGTTTGCTCGCTCTTTGCTATGCCAATGCTACGATGCCTACCAATTGCTTGTCAGCCTCCCAATTGCCATGTCAAACCTCTAACCCACCATGTCCTAGCAAACCGTTGATTGGCTATGTTACCGCTTTGCTCAGCCCCTCTTATAGCGTTGCTAGTTGCAGGTGAAGATTGGAGGCCATTCCTTGTTGGGACATTTATTTACTTGTTGGGATATCACAATATATCTTATTTAATAAATGCATCTATATACTTGGTAAAGGGTGGAAGGCTCGGCCTTATGCCTGGTGTTTTCTTCCACTCTTGCTGCCCTAGTTTCCGTCATATCGGTGTTGTGTTCCTGGATTTTGCGTTCCTTACGCGGTTGGGTTATAATGGGAACCCCTTGACAGTTCGCTTTGAATAAAACTCCTCCAGCAAGGCCCAACCTTGGTTTTACCATTCGCCACCTAGCCTTTTTCCCTTGGGAGTCACGCATCCCGAGGGTCATCTTTATTTTAAACCCCCCAGGCCAGTGCTTGTCTAAGTGTTGGTCCAAACTAGAGCCACTTGCGGCGCCACCTCGGGGAAACTTGAGGGCTGGTTTTAGCTGTACGTAGTGTTCATCCGGTGTTGCCCTGAGAACGAGATATGTGCAGCTCCTATCAGGATGTCGGCGCATCGGGCGGTCTTGCTAGACTTGTTTTACCATTGTCGAGGATGTCTTGTAGAACCGGGATACTGAGTCTGATCGGAATGTCTCGGGAGGAGGTCTATTCCTTCGTTGACCGTGAGAGCTTGTCATGGGCTAAGTTGGGACACCCCTGCAGGGATTTGAACTTTCGAAAGCCGTGCCCGCGGTTATGGGCAGATGGGAATTTGTTAACGTCCGGTTGTAGAAAACCTAAAGCTTGACCTTAATTAAAATGAATCAACCACGTGTGTAACCGTGATGGTCTCTTTCCGGCGGAGTCCGGGAAGTGAACACGGTTGTTGGAGTTATGCTTGGCGTAGGTTGTTTTAGGATCACTTCTTGATCATAGTTTCTCGACCGTGCTTTTCCTTCTCTTCTCGCTCTCTTTTGCGTATGTTAGCCACCAGATATGCTAGTCGCTTGCTGCAGCTCCACCTCATACCTTTTACCTTACCCATAAGCTTAAATAGTCTTGATCGCGAGGGTGCAAGATTGCTGAGTCCCCGTGGCTCACAGATACTTCCAAAACCAGCTTGCAGGTGCCGATGAGACCATGCAGATGACGCAACCAAGCTCAAGGAGGAGCTCGATGAAGATCTTGTCCTTTGTGTTGTTTCGTTTCAGTCGATCAGTAGTGGAGCCCAGTTGGGGTCGATCGGGGACCTTGTCGCATTTCGGGTTCTTCTTTTATTTTGGTTCTGTAGTCGGACCTTGATTGTATTTGGATGTTGTAATGCTTTATTCATGTAATTGTGTGAAGTGGCGATTGTAAGCCAACTATGTATCTCTTTCCCTTATGTATTACATGGGTTGTGTGAAGATTACCTCACTTGCGACCTTGGTTTCAATGCGGTTATGCCTCTAAGTCGTGCTTCGACACGTGGGAGATAAAGCCGCATCGAGGGCGTGACAGACATGTATGAAAGAATTATGAATGGTGGCTTTGCCAAAAATACTATGTCAACTACATGATCATGCTAAGCAATATGACAATGATGAATGTGCCATGATAAACGGAATGGTGGAAAGTTGCATGGCAATATATCTCGGAATGGCTATGGAAATGCCATAATAGGTAGGTATGGTAGCTGTTTTGAGGAAGATATAAGGAGGTTTATGTGTGAAAGAGCGTATCATATCACGTGGTTTGGATGCACTGGCGAAGTTTGCACCTACTCTCAATGTGAGAAAGGGCAATGCACGATACGGAAGAGGCTAGCAATGATGGAAGGGTGAGAGTGCGTATAATCCATGGACTCAACATTAGTCATAAAGAACTCACATACTTATTGCAAAAATCTACAAGTCATCAAAAACCAAGCACTACACGCATGCTCCTAGGGGGATAGATTGGTAGGAAAAGACCATCGCTCGTCCCCGGCCGCCACTCATAAGGAAGACAATCAAATAACACCTCATGTTTCAAATTTGTTACATAATGTTTACCATACGTGCATGCTACGGGACTTGCAAACTTCAACACAAGCATTTCTCAAATTCACAACTACTCAACTAGCACGACTTTGATATTATTACCTCCATATCTCAAAACAATCATCAAGCATCAGACTTCTCTTAGTATTCAAAACACTCATAAGAAAAAAATTACTAACCTTGAATACCTAGCATATTAGGATTATTTAAGCAAATTACCATGCTATTTAAGACTCTCAAAATAATCTAAGTGAAGCATGAGAGATCAATAATTTCTATAAAACAAATCCACCACCGTGCTCTAAAAGATATAAGTGAAGTACTAGAGCAAAACTATATAACTCAAAAGATATAAGTGAAGCACATAGAGTATTCTAACAAATTCCAAATCATGTATGGCTCTCTAAAAAGGTGTGTACAGAAAGGATGATTGTGGTAAACTAAAAAGCAAAGACTCAAATCATACAAGACGCTCCAAGCAAAACACATACCATGTGGTGAATAAAAATATAGCTCCAAGTAAAGTTACCAATAGAAGTAGACGAAAAGAGGGGATGCCTTCCGGGGCATCCCCAAGCTTTGGCTTTTAGGTGTCCTTAGATTATATTGGGGGTGCCATGGGCATCCCCAAGCTTAGGATCTTGCCACTCCTTGTTCCATAATCCATCAAATCTTTACCCAAAACTTGAAAACTTCACAACACAAAACTTAAAGTAGAAAATCTCGTGAGCTCCGTTAGCGAAAGAAAAAAAAAGACCACTTCAAGGTACAGTAATGAAGTCATTATTTATTTATATTGGTGTTAAACCTACTTTATTCCAACTTCTCTATGGTTTATAAACTATTATACTAGCCATAGATTCATCAAAATAAGCAAACAACACACGAAAAACAGAATCTGTCAAAAACAGAACAGTCTGTAGTAATCTGTCGCTAGCGCAAGATCTGGAACCCCAAAAATTCTAAAATAAATTTCTGGACGTGAGTAATTTATCTATTAATCATCTGAAAAAATAATTAACTAAATATCACTTTCCAAATAAAAATGGCAGCAGTTCTCGTGAGCGCTAAAGTTTCTGCTTTTTACAGCAAGATATCAAGACTTTCCCCAAGTCTTCCCAACGGTTCTACTTGGCACAGACACTAATTAAACACAAAAAACACAACCTAAACAGAGGCTAGATAAATTATTTATTACTAAACAGGAGCAAAAATCAAGGAGTAAAAATAAAATTGGGTTGCCTCCCAACAAGCGCTATCGTTTAACGCCCCTAGCTAGGCATAAAAAGCAAGGATAGATCTAGGTATTGTCATCTTTGGTAGGCAATCCATAAGTGGCTCTCATAATATATTCATAAGGTAATTTAATTTTATTTCTAGGAAAGTTTTCATGTCTTTCCTTAACGGAAATTGGAATCTAATATTTCTTTCCTTCATATCAATAACTGCACCACTCGTTCTAAGGAAAAGGTCTACCAAGAATAATAGGACATGAAGGATTGCAATCTATGTCAAGAACAATAAAATCTAAGGGTACATAATTCCTATTTGCAACAATAAGAACATCATTAATTCTTCCCATAGGTTTCTTAATAGTGGAATCCGCAAGGTGCAAGTTTAGAGAGCAATCATCAAAATCACGGAAACCTAACAAATCACACAAAGTCTTTGGAATGGTGGAAACACTAGCACCCAAATCACATAAATCATAGAACTCATGATATTTAATCTTAATTTTAATAGTTGGTTCCCACTCATCATAAAGTTTTCTAGGGATAGAAACGTCCAACTCAAGTTTTTCTTCATAAGATTGCATCAAGGCATCAACGATATGTTTAGTGAACGCTTTATTTTGACTATAAGCGTGAGGAGAATTTAGCACGGATTGCAACAAGAAAATACAATCAATCAAAGAGCAATTTTCATAATTAAATTCCTTGAAATCCAAAATAGTGGGTTTAGCAACATCTAGGGTTTTAATTTCTTTGATCCCACTTTCATCAATTTTAGCATCAAGATCTAAAAACTCTGAATTCTTGGAACGCCTTCTAGGTGAAGGTGGATCATATTCAGTCCCATCATTATTAAGATTCATATTTCAAAACAAAGATTTAATAGGGGACACATCAATAACTTTTAGATCTTCATCTTTATTTTCATAGGAACTAGAAGAACACGCTCTTATAAAGGCATCTTTCTTAGCACGCATCCTAGCGGTTCTTTCTTTGCACTCATCAATGGAAATTCGCATGGCTTTGAGATACTCATTGATATCATGCTAGGTGGAATAGATCTAAGTTTCAAAGAATCAACATCAAGAGAAATTCTATCAACGTTCCTAGCCAACTCATCAATCTTAAGCAATTTTTCTTCAATCAAAGCATTGAAATTCTTTTGCAAAGTAATAAATTCTTTAATATTATATTCAAAATCAGAGGGCATATTATTATAATTTCCATAAGAATTGTTGTAGGAATTACCATAATTATTAGAGGGATTACTAGGATAAGGCCTAGGATTAAAATTTCCTCTATACGCGTTGTTACCAAAATTGTTCCTACCAACAAAATTCACATCCATAGATTCATTATTATTCTCAATCAAAGTAGACAAGGGCATATCATTAGGATCAGAAGAAACACTTTTACTCGCAAATAATTTCATAAGTTCATCCATCTTTCCACTCAAAACATTAATTTCTTCTATCGCATGCACCTTTTTATTAGTAGATCTTTTTCAGTATGCCTGTCGGTGTCAAAACCGGCGATCTCAGGTAGGGGGTCCCGAACTGTGCGTCTAGGCCGGATGGTAACAGGAGGCAAGGAACACGATGTTTTACCCAGGTTCAGGCCCTCTTGATGGAGGTAAAACCCTACGTCCTGCTTGATTAATATTGATGATATGGGTAGTACAAGAGTAGATCTACCACGAGATCAAGGAGGCTAAACCCTAGAAGCTAGCCTATGGTATGATTGTTGTATCATGAAGTTGTCCTATGGACTAAAACCCTCCGGTTTATATAGACACCGGAGAGGGTCTAGGGTTACACAGAGTCGGTTACAATGGTAGGAGATCTACATATCCGTATCGCCCAGCTTGCCTTCCACGCCAAGGAAAGTCCCTTCCGGACACGGGACGAAGTCTTCAATCTTGTATCTTCATAGTCCAGGAGTCCGGCCGAAGGTATAGTCCGGCCATCCGGACACCCCCTAATCCAGGACTCCCTCAGTAGCCCCTGAACCAGGCTTCAATGACGACGAGTCCGGCGCACAAATTGTCTTCTGCATTGCAAGGCGGGTTCCTCCTCCAAGTACTTCATAGAAGATTTTGAACACAAAGGTAGTGTCCGGCTCTGCAAAATAAGTTTCCACATATTGCCATAGAGAGAATAATATTTACACAAATCTAATCTGCTGACGTATTCCGTAGCGTGACATCACACCATGGCCAAGTCTTTATTCGAATCGTTTTATTGTCCCACCTCAGCGCGTTTAGCGAGGCGGTTTCCTTGGCACATCTTGTTAAAGTAGAGATCGTGTCCCCTTATTCCGGGATTCTCATCAATACGGGTGTGGGTAACCCAACCGCGCCATTGACTACGGCGCTTGGGAGATAAGCGAGTTTTACCAGGCTGGTGGGGGCGCATAGTCGCGTCCGCCCATATAAGGGGATAAGGATCCACCTTTTCATCCATGCCTTCTTCCTCCTTTGCCTATCCATTTCCGCGCACTCGAGCTCCAGCGCCCAAGTCCGCACACCCCACCTCAACCTTCTCCAGCCACGTCCGGAGCGGGAGGCAAGTGGATGGTCTCCTCCGTCACGGAGGGACACATCAAAAGACTGAGGAAGGCCGGATACTTGTCTAACGACATGGCGCACCGGCTTCCCGAAGAGGGGCAGCTCATCCCCACCCCTAGGCCCCATGAGAGGGTGGTGTTCCTCCCCCATTTCCTCCGCAGATTGGGCTTCCCTCTCTACCCATTTATCCGAAGGATCATGTTCTACTCCGGCCCGGATTTCCACGATCTGGCCCCGAACTTTGTCCTCAACATCTTGGCGTTTATCGTTGTGTGCGAGGCTTTCTTCCGCATCCGCCCCCATTTCGGCCTATGGCTCAAGACTTTCAATGTCAAGCCGAAGGTGGTGCGTGGCACCCAAGCGGAGTGCGGAGGTGCCATGGTGGGAAAGATGCCCAACGTCCTATTGTTCGAGGGCTCCTTCGTGGAGTCCCTAAAGGGGTGGCAGTCGGGGTGGTTTTACATCACCGAGCCGCGCGACCCTGAATGGGTCGCAGCCCCCGAGTTCCGATCCGGACCCCCTACGCGGCTCGCCTCCTGGAAAGAGACGGGCCTGTCGTGGGGTAAAAAAGGAGAGCTGACCGGACTCCAAACATGCGTCCAAACCCTGGTGGACAGGAAGCTCAAACTTGTCAACGTAGTCCAGGTTATGCTCATCCGCCGGATCCTCCTGTGTCAACAACGGGCTTTCAACCTGTGGGAGTTCGACCCGGCGCGGCACCGAACTCTGAGCAGGCTCTTTGACACGACGTACGAAGATGCCTGGAAGGTGATTTTCAAGGGCGCCGAGGCCCCCGCATCCGCTACCGAGGATCACGGATTCAGCACGCAGCGTCACGCTCGTGCGGTGAGCTATTTTTACCTTTTACAGGGTATTAGTTTTTCATAGTTTGACTCCATGCGGGATCTAAGCTCCCTTGCCTTTGACAGGATTGGCAGGAGACGTCCGGACAGATCAACTGTCCGGCTCCTTTGCCCGAAGGCCCAGCGGACGCTTGCTTGGCGAAGCTGCTGGTTCCGGCACCCTACATGGTGCCGGAGAAGAAGGCCAAGAAGAAGGCCACGGGGACTCGAAAGAGTGCCCGACGCCAGGAGGTGTCGGATTCATCATCCGACGACTCCAAGGCGCACTCCTCCCATGAAGACGAGGAGGAGGAAGAAGAGACCTCTCCTCCTCCAGCGGGGGGAGGGAAGAAAAGGAAGGCCGCCCCAACCGAGGAGGCCGAAGGGTCCAAGCGGGGGAAGACCCCTCCTCCGGACTACTCCACCAACGCCGACAACGGCGAAGAGGAGTGGCCGCACAAGGCCAAGCCCCTGGCGAGATCGTAAGTATCCAGATACCAGAGTGATTCATAGTATTCCCCCATTGCACAGCTTTTCCTTACGTCAAACATGATTGTGCAGTCCGCCCAAGGCCGGGCTCGACGAGTCGTCGAGCGGCTCCCTGGATTCGTCGGATGTGAATTCGCTTCCGACGGCTTCCTCCCCCCACCCTACGGACGGCGCCGAGGTGGCGTCCCAACAGGTTCCTAGCCAGGAGGAGGTGGTCCTGGAGGCGCCGCAAGGCAACCTCCCGGACTCCAGGCGTAAAGGGGATAGAACCCCCAAGGGCTCCAAGTCCGGCCTTGAGCCGGACACCGTGCCGGAACCTTCAACGGTTCCGGACTCCGGTAGGCAGCCTCCTTCCAAGAGGAGCAAGCCTACCGAGCCGGTGACCTCCGTCCAACCGGAGGCACCGGACAATTTGCTGGAGACGCTTAACGGTGCCTCCATCGACGAGGAGTACCGCACTATTATGAGTGCGGTGATCCAGAAGGTTCAGTCCGCCAAGAGCGGACTGACTGAAGCCTGTGCCAGCCTTCTAACAGGCTTTGAGGTAAGTAAAGAATATGTAAAAATATTACCGCATAGACAGTAGCCCCTGATGCTCTGTTCGGTGTTCGGAAAGAAAAGCCGAATAGAGGATCTAATAACATTCGCAGGAGTCTAACATAATCAAGTCAATATGCGTATGCAGGCTTCGCTGCTGGCCTCCGCCGCACTGACTGCGGAGGTGGATACGCTGAAGCAGAACCTCGAGCGGTCCGAGCAAGAGCTCGGCCTAGCCAAGCAGCAGCTCGAGGAGAAGGAAGGTAAGAAATACCTTATTGAAATATGTGAAAGGTGCAATTGCAAAAAGTGACAGGATTAACGCGGCTATTGTAGGGGCCACAACTGAGGTGGCGACCCTTAAGCAAGCGCTGTCCGAGGCCGAAAAGATGGCGGCCATGGAGCGCACCGAGCGGGAGAAGCATGATGTGCAGGTTGGCGAGGTGCGGCAAGAGCTCCAGGCTCTCATGAAAAAAATATGAGAGTTTGGAGCTTGACTCGAAGACGCGAGAGTCTGAGCTCGCGGCATCCATTGAAGATGCCAAGTCTGCCAAGGCCGAAGCCTAGAAGGCCCTCCAGGAGGTTGAGGCAATAAGAAAGATAGCGGCGGGTAAGGCATTTTTTATGCAAAGCAAGCACGTAAAAGTGAATTACTTGTCACTTACCCGAATCCGGAGCTCTCCAGGAGCATTCGCAGACTTGGCCCGTAGCGTGTCGGATGCCGCCGCCTTCTACCGAGCCGAGGAGGGAAGCTCGACGGAGAAGGTGTTCTGGTCTCAGTATGCTGAGGCCGAACACCTGGTGCCCTTAAGCGACCAGCTGAAACAGCTGGTCGAGCTCCATAAGGTGGCCGAACAGGCCATGAAGGGCCTCATAGTCCGGCTGTGGCCAGGAGAGGCCATGCCTGGGAGCTACTTCGGGCTGGTGAGGCGGCTGGTGGAGGCCTGTCCAAGGCTCGAAGTCATCAAGCGCTCCGTATGCATCGAGGGTGCCCGTAGGGCCCTTGCCCGTGCGAAGGTGTACTGGGGCAAGCTGGATGCTGAGAAGCTTGTGAAGGACGGGCCACCGCCAGGCAAGGAGCATCGCAAGCCCGAGATGTATCATGAGGGTGTTCTGAAGGGTGCCCGCCTTGTGGCGGATGAATGTTCCATGAATGTAATTTTTCAGTGAACTCGCTCATTTTGTCCTGTGCGTTGAAAACTTGTTCATGTGCGCTAAGCAATGCTTTTTGAATTTAAAATATTACCTTCTGTGCGACCGTTTATCAAATTTGAGAGATGGCAAGTCGTCGGCTTCTGCCCCCATGGCACGAGTGCTGGGGTGTTCGGGATAAACATGAGCCTCTTTTTCCCATTCTTGGGTCCTTCGAGGGAGGCGCTCAACACAACGAACAAGGCAATCGGACTATAATGCTTGAACACTCTCACTTAGCCATAGAATTCTATAATTTTAAATTTCGGCGAAGCCCCTAGTGTTTGGAAGACCGAGTTCGGGGCGCTATCCACGCCTAGGCTGGCCAAAGCCGACTCCTCGCTCTAAGCGGCATAAGTCTTTAGGGACTCGAAAACCTCTCGAACAGCGACCAGCTCTCGCCTCATCATGACGGTCAGTTTTAGCTTTCTCTACTGAGGTGCTTAGCCCAGCTCAACTGGGGCACAATCGCAGTAGTTCTCCTAGTGCTACCTTAGTCGATATAACGGAATGTAAGGTACCAAAACATAGGAGCCGGGCAAACCCAACTATTGACCCAAGACATGATTCGGAGCCGATGCATATAATGCTATAAGTTCGGGGTGCTGCACTTGTGAAAGTGTTCGGACTTCTCACACCATGTTGTGGGGTACTTAAGCCCCTGGCGTATTGGCCGTACCAAAGTGTACGGGTGCAACATGTCATTAATGAACATATATTCGTAAAAAAGAGGTAATGCAATAATAGACGGAAGCTATGCATTGTTTATTTAAAAAAGCTGCGATCAAAGCAGAACGATACAAATAGTGCGATAAGAAAAAGATGGGACTATCAAATATGTCCTTTCCAGGGGCGAGCTGCGGAATGTTATGCGAAACAGGTATACTGCTTGTTATAGAGACCACCTTAGAGTTCCGTAGTGCGGCGTAGCTTTCTGCTTCCCTGGTTGTATCGTTTGTGCGGCAATTGTATTGCCAGACAAGCCTTCCAAAGAATGGAGTCCTGAAAATAAGAGAAAATTAAGAAATCGGCATCCCCTAGTGCGGTTTAAGCCGCGTTTCGGGCGTGCTGTGATGGTGCCCCTCCCCCTGTGCCCATGGTATTTCCAGAGCGTAGTTATGTACGCGCAACACTGCTTTCGCGAGTTCGCGAGGGCTGGGGTTGGGGCCGCATTGTTACGCTTGCTCTGAACGTGCCGGGCGGTCTTGGTGTAGGTTACTCCTGGCGCGCTTGACGGTGTCCAGACGTTTAATGGCCGGACTAGAGAATTGCCTTGAGAGGCTACTTTGTACTTCCGCTGTGATAGCCGCCGTATGCTCCTCCGTTCAGAGAGAGCGTTTGGTATTTCCATTGATCATGATGAAGCCTCGAGGGCCTGGCATCTTGAGCTTGAGGTATGCGTAGTGCGGCACCGCATTGAACTTGGCAAATGCGGTTCGCCCGAGCAGTGCGTGATAGCCACTGCGGAACGGGACTATGTCGAAGATTAACTCCTCGCTTCAGAAATTGTCCGGAGATCCGAAGACCACTTCAAGTGTAACTGAGCCTGTATAGTTGGCTTCTACACCTGGTATGACGCCTTTAAAGGTCGTTCTAGTGGGTTTAATCCTCGAGGGATCGATGCCCATTTTCCGCACTGTATCCTGATAAAGCAGGTTCAGGCTGCCGCCGCCGTCCATAAACACTCTAGTGAGGTGAAATCCGTCAATAATTGGGTCTAGAACCAATGCGGCGAATCCGCCATGACGGATGCTAGTGGGGTAGTCCCTTCGATCAAAAGTGATCGGGCGGGAAGACCATGGGTTGAACTATGGGGCGATTGGCTCCATCGCGTATACGTCCCTTAGCACACGCTTCCGCTCCCTCTTGGGGACGTGGGTTGCGTATATCATGTTCACTGTCCGCACTTGTGGGGGAAAACCTTTCTGTCCATTGTTGTTCGGCGGCCGGGGCTCCTCCTCATCATCGCTATGCAGCCCCTTGTCTCTGCTTTCGGCATTTAACTTGCCTGCCTGCTTGAACACCCAACAATCCCTGTTGGTGTGATTGGCTGGTTTTTTGGGGTGCCATGTATCTGGCATGAGCGGTCGAGTATTCGGTCCAAACTGGATGGGCCCGGAGTATTTCTTCTGAATGGCTTTTTCCGCTGACCGGGTTTAGAGCCTTTGAATCCGGCATTAACTGCTGTATCCTCAGCATTGTTGCCGTTAATGCAGCGCTTTTGCTTGTTGCGACGCGACCTGCCACTGCTGTCCTTGGTATCCGAATTACCAGGGCTCTTGGTCATGTTATTGATGCGAGCTAGCCAGCTGTCTTCTCCTGCGCAAAAGCGGGTCATAAGTGTCGTGAGGGCTGCCATAGATTTCGGCTTTTCCTGTCCTAGGTGCCGTGCAAGCCACTCGTCGCGGATGTTGTGCTTGAAGGCTGCTAGGGCCTCTGCATCCGGACAGTCGATGATTTGATTTTTCTTGGTTAGGAACCGTGTCCAGAATTGTCTGGCCGATTCCTCTGGCTGCTGAATTATGTGGCTTAGGTCATCGGCGTCTGGTGGTCGCACATAAGTGCCCTGGAAATTGTCAAGGAATGCGGCTTCCAGGTCCTCCCAACAACCAATTGATTCTGCTGGCAAGCTGTTAAGCCAATGCCGAGCTGGTCCTTTAAGCTTGAGTGGGAGGTATTTGATGGCGTGTAGGTCATCACCGCGGGCCATGTGGATATGAAGGAGATAGTCCTTGATCCATACCGCAGGATCTGTTGTGCCATCATATGATTTGATGTTCCCGGGTTTGAAACCCTCGGAGATTTGATGATCCATTACTTCATTTGTAAGCATAGTAGGTGTGCGGCGCCTCTATATTGGGCTATATCACGACGCAGCTCAAATGAGCTTTGTCTACTGTGTTCGGCCCGGCCAGATTTATTGTATCCGGCGTGATGAGTACCGTCTCGTGCCGTGGGGCGCCCACGTGATCCGTAGATCGATCTTATTTGCCTTGCCTTGTCCTCCAATATGTCTCGCAGGTATGGCACATTTTCCCATGCCTTGGTATTTTTTGAGCGGCATTGGGGTGCAGCTTGAGTGGAGGGCCGAGAGGCCTCTCTGTCGCGGCCACGGGGTGGCCGGTCGGCCGCATCATGCGCTGGTGATGTAGGTTTAGGTGCTTCCTCCTCTAATTGGGGTAGCAACCTGCGCTTTGGGTAGCTCTTGGAGGGGCGTTCGAGTTCATACTCTTCGGCCGCAAGGACTTCAGTCCATCTGTTGGCTAGCAAATCTTGATCAGCTCTAAGCTGTTGCTGTTTTTTCTTGAGGCTGCTCGCCGTGGCCATAAGCCTGCGTTTGAAACGCTCTTGTTCGACCGGATCCTCTGGCACGACAAATTCGTCGTCGTCGAGGCTTGACTCGTCTTCGGAGGGAGGCATATAATTATCGTCCTCGACCTCTCTGTCTGCCGCTCTCTCATGAGGGCTGGCTTCTCTATCCTCCTGTGCTGAATCTTGCTGGAGGTGGTTGTCTTCGGCACTGTCTGGGGTGTTATTATCTCCCGTGCCGGAATCACCGTTTTTGTTTTGGCGGGATTTAGAGCGGCGCCGCTGACGCTGGCGCTTAGGCTGCTTCTTGGAGGGGTCATCCTCCGCTGTTCCATCGCCATTGCCTTCTTTTGGGATGTCCACCATGTATATATCATACGACGAGGTGGCTTTCCAGTGCCCTATAGGCACTGGTTCTTGATCGTCTCCTGCATCGGCGTCCATACCGTCGATGTCTTTGGAGTCGAAGTCGAGCATGTCGGTTAAATCATCGACAGTGGCTACGAAGTGGGTGGTGGGTGGGCTTTGAATTTCTTCATCATCCGCATCCCAACCTTGCTGACCATAGTCCGGCCAGGGCTCTCCTGACAAAGAGAGAGACTTTAGTGAATTCAGAATATCGCCGAAGGGCCAGTGATGAAAGATGTCCGCGGCGGTGAACTCCATGATCGACGCCCAATCGGGTTCGATCGGTCGGGGCGCGGAGGGCTCGGAGTCTGGAGAGGAGTCTGGCTCCTTGGAGTCACGGGCTTCGCAGAGAATAGGGCTGGTGTTCGGCTCGATCGCCGTAGAGATTGCAGCCCCCGAGGTGGTGTCTAACCACCCATCCTCGGTTGGTGTGATCGGCTCCAAGCTAGGGGTCGGAGCGGACACAGGTGCGGCCTCCAGGCAACTGTTCGGTGGCAGAGCTAAATCATGCCCATCATGACAGTGCGGCGCGCTCGGCTATGGCTCGAATCCGTCGAAGATCAAGTCTCCGTGGATGTCGATCGTGTAGTTCAAACTTCCAAATCTGACCTGATGGCCAGGGGCGTAGCTTTCGATCTGCTCCAGATGACCAAGCGAATTGGCCCGCAGTGCAAAGCCGCCGAATACGAAGATCTGTCCGGGGAGAAAAGTCTCACCCTGGATCGCATCACTGTTGATGATCGGAGAAGCCATCAGGCCTAAAAGTGACGACACAGAGGAACTCTCAATGAAAGCACCAATGTCGGTGTCAAAACCGGCGGATCTCGGGTAGGGGGTCCCGAACTGTGCGTCTAGGCCGGATGGTAACAGGAGGCAGGGGCCACAATGTTTTACCCAGGTTCGAGCCCTCTTGATGGAGGTAAAACCCTACGTCCTGCTTGATTAATATTGATGATATGGGTAGTACAAGAGTAGATCTACCACGAGATCACAGAGGCTAAACCCTAGAAGCTAGCATATGGTATGATTGTTGTTCGTCCTACGAACTAAAACTCTCCAGTTTATATAGACACCGGAGAGGGCTAGGGTTACACAGAGTCGGTTACAATGGTAGGAGATCTACATATTCGTATCACCAAGCTTGCCTTCCATGCCAAGGAAAGTCCCTTTCGGACACGGGACGAAGTCTTCAATCTTGTATCTTCATAGTCCAGGAGTCCGGCCGAAGGTATAGTCCGGCCATCCGGACACCCCCTAATCCAGGACTCCCTCAGATCCCATCTCAGATTTCATGGCCTCTAGCCATTTCGCGGAATCTGGGCTCATCATCGCTTCCTCATAGTTCATAGGTTCACCATGTTTTAGTAACATTACTTCTAGAATAGGATTACCGTACCACTCTGGTGCGGACCGTACTCTGGTTGACCTACGAGGTTCGGTAGTAATTTGATATCAAGTTTCATGATCATCATCATTAGCTTCCTAACTAATTGGTGTAGGAATCACTGGAACTGATTTCTGTGATGAACTACTTTCCAATTTGGGAGAAGGTACAATTACCTCATCAAGTTCTACATTCCTCCCACTCACTTCTTTCGAGAGAAACTTCTTCTCTAGAAAGGATCCATTCTTAGCAATGAATATCTTGCCTTCGGATCCGTGATAGAAGTTGTACCCAGCAATTTCCTTTGGGTATCTTATGAAGACGCATTTCTCCAATTTGGGTTCGAGCTTATCAGGTTGAAACTTTTTCACATAAGCATCCCAGCCCCAAACTTTAAGAAACGACAACTTAGGTTTCTTGCTAAACCACAGTTCATATGGTGTCATCTCAACGGATTTAGATGGTGCCCTATTTAACGTGAATGCAGCTGTCTCTAATGCATAACCCCAAAATGATAGTGGTAAATCGGTAAGAGACATCATAGATCGCACCATATCCAATAAAGTACGGTTACGATGTTCGGACACACCATTATGCTGTGGTGTTCCAGGTGGTGTGAGTTGTGAAATTTATTCCACATTGTTTTAGATGAAGGCCAAACTCATAACTCAAATATTCACCTCCACGATCAGATCATAGAAATTTTTATTTTCTTGTCACGATGATTTCCACTTCACTCTGAAATTCTTTGCACTTTTCAAATGTTTCAGACTTGTGTTTCATTAAGTAGATATACCCATATCTGCTCAAATCATCTATGAAGTTCAGAAAATAATGATACCCGCCGCGAGCCTCAACACTCATCGGACCGCATACATTGCTATGTATTATTTCCAATAAGTCAGTGGCTCGCTCCATTGTTCCAGAGAACAGAGTCTTAGTCATCTTGCCCATGAGGCATGGTTCGCAAGCATCAAATGATTCATAATCAAGTGATTCCAAAAGTCCATTCGCATGGAGTTTGTTCATGCGCTTTACACCAATATGACCTAAACGGCAGTGACACTAGTATGTTGCACAATCATTATCAACTTTGCATCTTTTGGCATCAATATTATGAATGTGCATCAATATTATGAATGTGTATCACTACGATCGAGATTCAATAAACCATTCACCTTGGGTGTATCACCACAGAAGGCTTTATTCATGTAAACAGAATAATAATTATTCTTTGACATAAATGAATAACCATATTGCAATAAACATGATCCAATCATATTATGCTCAACGCAAACACCAAATAACATTTATTTTAGGTTCAACACTAAGCCCGAAGGTAAAGGGAGTGTGCGATGGTGATCTTATCAACCTTGGAATCACTTCCAACACACATTGTCACCTCGCCCTCAACTAGTCTCTGTTCATTTTGTAACTCCTTTTTCAAGTTACAGATCATAGAAACTGAACCAGTATCAAATACACAGGGGCTACTATGAACACTAGTAAAGTACACATCAATAACATGTATATCATATATACTTTTGTTCACTTTGCCATCCTTCTTATCCGCCAAGTATTTGGGGCAGTTCTGCTTCCAGTGACCATTTCCTTTGCAGTAGAAGCACTTAGTTTCAGGCTTGGATCTAGCTTTGGGCTTCTTCATGGCAGTAGCAACTTGCTTGCCATTCTTCTTGAAGTTCCCTTTCTTTCTCTTGCCCTTTTACTTGAAACTAGTGGTCTTGTTAAATGATACGTCCATTTTGCATCATGTTTCCTTGCTGTTATTTATAATGTTTTTACCCATAATAATGCCTTTTGGAGTAATTATAATGCCTTTTCTCCCATAATTTACAAGGAACACACCAAGAGGGAGAATTTCAGCAGCTGGAAATCTGGACCTGGAAAAGCCACGTCAGGCCACCTATTCTGCACAACTCCAAATGGTTGAAACTTTACAGAGATTTTTTATGGAATATATAAGAAATATTGGAGCCAATAAGTACCAGAGGGGGCACCCAGGTGGGTACGACCCACCTGGGCGCGCCCTGGTGGGTTGTGCCCTCCTTGGCCCACCTCTGGTGCCCATCTTCTGGTATATAAGTGGCTTTGACCTAGAAAAAATAACAATAATACTTTCGGGATGGATCGCCGCCACCTCGAGGCGGAACTTGGGCAGGAGCACTTTTGCCCTCCGGCGGAGCGATTCCGCCGGGGGAACTTCCCTCCCGGAGGGGGAAATCATCGTCATCATCATCACCAACAACTCTCCCATCTTGGGGAGGGAAATCTCCATCAACATCTTCACCAGCACCATCTCATCTCAAACCCTAGTTCATCTCCTATATTCAATCTTGTTACCGGAACTATAGATTGTTGCTAGAAGGTGACTAGTAGTGTTGATTACATCTTGTAGTTGATTACTATATGGTTTATTTGGTGGAAGATTATATGTTCAGATCCATTATGCATATTAACGCCCCTCTAATCATGAGCATGTTTGTTGATTGTGAGTAGTTACTTTTGTTCTTGAGGTCATGGGATAAATCATGTTGCAAGTAATCATCTGAATTTGATATGCGTTCGATATTTTGATAGTATGTATGTTGTGATTCCCTTAGTGGTGTCATGTGAACGCCAACTACATGACACTTCACCATATTTGGGACTAAGGAATGCATTTGGAGTAGTAAATATATAGTGGGTTGCGAGAGTGATAGGAACTTAAACCCTAGTTTATGCACTATTCCGTAAAGGACCGATTGGATCCTAGAATTTAATGCTATGGTTAGGATTTATCCTTAATACTTTTCTCGTAGTTGCGGATGCTTGCGGGAGGGTTAATCATAAGTAGGGGGTTTGTTCAAGTAAGAATAGCACCTAAGCACCGGTCCACCCACATATCAAATTATCAAAGTAGCGAACACAAATCAAACCAATATGATGAAAGTGACTAGATGAAATTCCCGTGTACCCTCGAGAACACACTTATCATAAGAGACCGTTTCGTCCTGTCCTTTGCCTCAAAAGGATTGGGTTACCTTGCTGCATACTTGTTGCAATTATCATTACTTGCTCGTTACAGATTATCTTACTACCAAACTACTCGCTACTTATAATTTCAGGACTTGCAGACACTACCTTACTGAAAACTACTTGTCATTTCCTTCCGCTCCTCGTTGGGTTTGACACTCTTACTTATTGAAAAGAGCTGCAATTGATCCCCTATACTTTTAGGTCATCTAGGCTATTTTCTGGTGCCGTTGTCGGGGAGTGAAGCGCCTTTGGTAAGTGGAATTCGGTAAGGAAACATTTATATAGTGTGCTGAAATTTATTGTCACTTGTCACTATGGAAAACAATCCTTTGCGGGGTATGTTCGGGGTATCTTCACCTCGATCGGAACCACAATTAATTGCCCCTCAACCTACAACACCTACTAAAAATATTGAATATGAAATTTCTTCGGGTATGATAGAACAACTGCTAGCTAATCCTTATGCAAGAGATGGAACAGAACATCCTAATATGCACTTGATACATGTGGAACAAATTTGTGGATTGTTTAAGCTTGTAGGTTTACCCAGGGATGAAGTTATGAAAAAAGTTTTCCCTTTATCTTTGAAGGTAAAAGCATTGGCATGGTATAGGCTATGCAATGATATTGGATCATGGAATTGGAATCGTTTGAAATTGGAGTTTCACCAAAAACTTTATGCTATGCATCTAGTTCATCGTGATCGGAACTATATATATATATATATAATTTTTGGCCTCGTGAAGGAGAAAGTATCGCTCTAGCTTGGGGGAGGCTTAAGTCAATGTTATATTCATGCTCCAATCATGAGTTCTCAAGAGAAATTATTATTCAGAATTTTTATGCTCGGCTTTCTCGCAATGATCAAACCATGCTGGATACTTCTTGTGCTGGTTCTTTTATGAAGAAGACTATTGAATTTCGATGGGATGTTTTGGACAGAATTAAACGCAACTCTGAAGATTGGGAACTAGATGAAGGTAAAGAGTCAGGTATAAATCTTAAGTATGATTGTGTGAAATCTTTTATGGATACCAATGCTTTTCAAAAGTTTAGCACTAAATATGGACTTGACTATGAGATAGTAGCCTCCTTTTGTGACTCTTTTGCTACTCATGTTGAACTCCCTAAAGAGAAGTGGATTAGATATCAACCACCTATTAAAGAAGAAATTAAAGAACCGGTATCAGTTAAAGAAGAAACTGTACTCTATAATGTTGATCCAGTTGTTCCTACTGCTTATTTTGAGAAACCTCCTTTTATTGTTAGGATAAAGGAGCATGCTAAAGTTTCAATTGTGGTTAACAAAAGCTCTGTTAGAACACCTAAACCAGATGAACAAATTAGAGTTGAACCTAATATTGCTATAGTTAAAGATCTCTTGGAAGAAGATGTGGATAGGCATGTTATCTACTTTTGTGAAGAAGCCGCTAGAATTGCTAAACCTGATGGAAAAGATAAACATAGACCTGTTGTTGGCATGCCTATCATTTCAGTTAAAATAGGAGATCACTGTTATTATGGTTTATGTGATATGGGTTCTAGTGTGAGTGCTATTCCTCACAAGTTATATCAAGAAACTAGGGAGGAAATAGCACCTGTTGAGATAGAAGACATAGAGGTTACTATTAAACTTGCAAATAGAGACACTATATCACCAGTTGGGATTGTCAGAGATATTGAAGTCTTGTGTGGGAAAACAAAATATCCTATCAATTTTCTTGTTCTTGGTTGTAACACCCCCAGTGTCATGCTACAGTAATCCCCTGTTAATGATGCCATGTCATCACATTACTGTTGCTAATCTTCACTTGATCCAAATCACCTTTCAAATTCAAATCCAACCTAAAGTAAAAAAAATCACATTTGTCAGACATGAAATAAAAAATGTTCATCTTGTGGCAAATAATCATTTGTTAATATTGGTGGTGGACCAACATTTTTGCAAGATGTTTAAATGGCCTAAACCAATTAAAGCAGTGGCTAAAGCAACAGATTAAATGGCTTTTTAATTTATAAAAATTCCTACTTTTTCAACAGCCTCACAATTCTTTTTGTGGCTTTGCACAATAATTCTGTGGAATTGTTTTAGCCAGTGGCATAATTTTGCTAAGTCATTAGTGGCTAAAAGAAAAGGCAGAAGCTGCTGGAGAAGAAAAATAAAAAGAAAAAGGAAAAGAAAAGAAGAAGGAGAAGCCCCCTGCCTCCATGGGCCTTAGCCCATTGCGCTGACCGGCCCACCTAACCCCCTCTCCCCCTGGACCTCAACCAGCCTGGCCAGCCCAGCTCCCCGCACCGCGCCTCCC
>NC_053027.1:357511165-357542457 GCF_003073215.2 Triticum urartu | reverse complement strand
GGATGATCACATGATGGACACTTGAAGATGAATACAAAGCAAAGCTTCCCACATTGTGTATGGGGGAGCTACTTGAAGACTTCACCAATGTCTTGCCTTCAACTTGAGCCAAGAAGAAACATCAACATCAAGCTCAAGTGAAAGGCTCGAGTCAAAGGTATTAGTTCCTTTGATGTTAGTGTTGTGGAGTGATGACCACCGAAGAAACATATACACTCAAGAATGGATTCTCGATAGCTATGTAGTGTAGCTATTTTATGATTCTTGAGTTATAGGGATCCCGCACTATTAAGAGGGGATCAAAGTGGTTCGTGATGGATTGCTCAAGTCAACATCTTCTCTGCACAATTCCACTCCTATCCTATATACCAAACAAAATCCAAACCCAAATAGGTTTCCCAAATATATGATAAAACCTTTGCATATTTGGCATCCTCCTTTTTGGTTGATCTTGGATGGTTCTCTATGTGAGGACCTAGGGTTTTTCCATAGCTTCAAAACGAGCCCAATATCATCAAAATCGGAGTTCGTATGAAAAAGTTATGCATGTTTTACTTTCGGTATGCTGGTTGTTTTCTGCGGGGACGGAAGTTCCAGGGGCCGGAAGTTCCGGGCAAGTTCCGGGGAAAGTTCCGGGTTAACCAGAGTGTTTGCACAGATCTGGTCCAAAGGGAGCCCGGAAGTTCCGGGCCTCCCGGAAGTTCTGGGGGCCAGAAGTTCCGGGTAGATTCCGGGCCAAGTTCCGGGCTAACCAGATAGTTTGCACATATGTGTCCAAATGGGGGCCTGGAAGTTCCGGGCTGCGTTTTCTGGGCGTAACGGGCAGATTTGGTGGGACATTATATAAGCCACCCTTCTTCCCCAACGAGTCAGAGCTTTTTGGATCTGAGATTTCCCCATTCTTTTGAGCTCTATCCTCCTCCCCCAAGCCTCAAAACTCCAATCCATTTGGGGAAAAACTATCCCATGGATCTAGGGTTCATTTGTTGACCTCCTCCATTGTTCCTCTCCTCTCCCATCCCTACATAGCATTATTTGCTTTTGGTGGGATTTGAGAGAGAGGGATTTGAGCCTTCTCTTGCTAGACCCCGAAGAGATTTGTGAGAATTCTTGAGAGAGATTTCATCCAAGCATACACCCACTCCTCCTCTCTCTTTTGACCAAAACAATTTGTGATTTGAGCAAGTCTTGAGCATTTCCCCCTTGATCTTGTTACTCTTGGAGGTTGGAGACTCCTAGGCAGAAGGAGTGCTCCGGTGAGGAATCAACTTGTGATTTCTCCCCCGGAAAGTTTGTGAAGGTTTGGAGACCGCCTCAAGGTCTACCACTAGTGGTTGGGAATCACCTTCGTGGTGATATCTCAAGGAGAATAGGGTGAGCCTTCATGGCGGTGGTGTGCCTTCGTGGTAACATCCACCTCTCTAACGGTGACTAGCTTCCCTCCAAGGAAGTGAACATCGGGATACATCCTCGTCTCCGTGATTTTGGTTATCCCTAACCCTAACTCCTTACTTGTGGTTTACTTTCGTCATTTGACCGTGCATTCACTATATCTTGTTGTCCTCATTATATTGTGGTGGTTGATTATATTGTGTTGGCCATTTGCTTGTAGAGATTATTTAGGCCTACACTTCATATTCCGCAATTCATACTTGCTACTATTGATATACATTGTGATTAGTGTGAATTGCTAACTTGTGTTATAAACTTCCATATATTGTTATATTGCTCAAGTAAGTTTGTGTAACTTACTTGAGTTTTCTTGTATCATTCAATTCCATATATTGTGATACAATTTGTGTAAGCTTGTATTGCTTACTTGTGGTGGTGTGTATTATTCATTTCCATATCTCGTGATATACACTGAGTAAGTTTATGTGACTTACTTGTGCTTACTCATATCCTCGTTGTTCTCATCTTGTTTATGCTAAGTTGTTGGTGCACTTAGTGAGCCTAGTATATTTAGGATTTGTGCTTGAAAAGTATCCGCTTAGTTTATTTCTGCATTAGGATATAGACAAATCCGTAAAAGATTTTAAAACGCCTATTCACCCCCCTCTAGGCGACATTGTTGTCCTTTCAATTGGTATCAGAGCTAGGTCTCTCCTTATTAGGCTTAACCGCTTAGAGAGTAACGATGTCGACTAGTGAACAAGTGCACGATGACACATTTTGTTTTAATGGCACAAATTACATTATGTGGAGATTACGCATGCTTTGTCACTTTCGGGCCATGGGTACAAATTCTTTGCGGATTGTGGTTGTAGGGAATTCAAATATAAAGGATGGACAATCTCCGTCACTTGATGATATGCATCTTGATTGTGAAGCTTTAAGTGTCATTCATCAAGCTATAACCTTTGAGGTGTTCAAGTCAATCTCGTCTTGTTCGTTGGCTCATGAGGCTTGGACCAAAATTGAAGATATATATGGTGGGTCCAATCTTGATGAAGACAATATTATTTTCGGGGAGTTAATGGAGGAGTTCTCCACATTTCTAGATCATGAAGAGCTCTCTATTGCTTCCACCTCCGATTACTTGCATACCTCAACATCTTTCACTTCACCAACATGTGGCATACCACAAGGTAATGACATGGTGAGTGAAGAAATATCTCGTGATGATGGTATTAAGCTCATCATTGATAATCTTGCTTATGTTGATACTAGTGATGTATCTCCTATGGACACGAGCATATCTAACACCGAAAACATCATACATTCTTGTGTAGAGAGTCCATGCATATCATCTAATGATGCACTCATAAATTCTTGTGATGATATGCTTGGTCGTTTGTGTTGCCATATTCAAAATATCGTGATTCCCTCTAGTTCTCTTTGTGAAACTAACCATGTAGAGGAAATCAAGAAAAGTGAGGCATGCTTGGTTGATGAAGAACCCTCTTCTCCAAAGAATCATCATCAACCCCCTATGTTCACATGTGCCTCATGGCAAGAGGTAATGATGAGGTATCATCTTCTCTTAGCGACAATGATGATAGTTGTAATGAGGAAGATGATGAAGTCTTGACTCAAAATCTCTATGAGATTGGGAAAACTCTTCGTAGAGCTAAAAATAACACTTATAAAAGGTTACAAGATGTTCTTGCTTGCTTTCAAAAACGTAATGACTTATTTCTTTACAAGCAAGCAAAAAGTGAACAACTTGAACATGAACTTGCTATGGCTCATCAATGTCTTAGTGACTTGAGGTCTTTAAAAGAAGAGATTGAAGTTACACATTGTAAACATAAAGAGGATTTTGAGCCCCTTGACCTTGACTACAAGAAGGTCAAAGGAGAGCTCATCAAACTCTCTAAGTCTCATGAGGAACTTCAAGCTACTTATGCGGAGTCTCTAGCTTCTACATGCTCCTCTCATATTGATAATGATGCTTGTGCCACTAACTCTATCTTGTGTGAAGAATCGATATTAAAAGAAAATGTTGAGCTAAGGACTCAACTTGATTTGCTAACTAGCAATTATGGGAAATTGGAAGAAAGTTATGAAAAGCTCTCGGGCACTCATGAGGATCTTATAATCTCTCATGATGGGATAAAGTTAGCTCATGAGGCTATGTGCACCAAGGTAAAATCATGTGAGTCTCATGTGGATATTAGCACATCTTCTACTCGAAATGCCTTATTGCCATGTGCTAGTCCTTGCAATTCCTCTCTACATGATATTGGTACATCTTGTGATGAATTGCTCACCATGCCTTGTTGCTCTAACAATGAAGTTTCTACTTCCTCTAGTTCTTTTGTTAATACTAACCTTGTAGAGGAAAATAAAGAGCTCAAGGCCCAAGTCACCAGTTTGAAGAAAGACTTGGAAAAATATTGTGATAATATCTTGAGGGTGCAAAAGGACCCTCAAGACAAAATTGGACTTGATTTCATCTCCAACAAGAAGAAGTCCAAGAACAAGAAGAAGGGACGAGATCAAGTCAAGAATTCAGCCAACATTGTTTGCTTCAAGTGAAGAATGTTGGACACCATGTGATATCTTGTCCATTGAAGAAGAAGGCTTCAAGTGTGAAGCATCAAGGGAAGTGGCCTCAAGTTCAATCTCAAGATAATGAAAGGCCTCTTCCCATGCCTAACCATGATAATGTTCTCCATGTTGAGAAGGTAAATAAGAAGAGAAAGGGGAGCACATGTTGCTATATTTTCCGTGAGAATGGACACATATCTTCATCATGTCCCAACGGTAATGTCTCTAAGCCTCCAATTGTCAATGATCATTATTCACTTAGAAAGGATAATGTTGGAAATCTGTTTGCCAAGTTTGTTGGTGCCCAAAGTGGTTTGAAAGTTGATAAGACCATTTGAGTTGCCAAACCTATTGTGACTAACTTCTTAGGACCCAACTTGGTTGGGGACCATCAAGCTCAAACTTGATCAATAGGTGTGTGGAGGACATTGGAGACTTGGTTAGTTTATGTAGAAACAATATTTTCACCATGTATTATGGTTCAAAGCCAAGTCAAGTGGATTATCATCATATTTGCCATTCCAATGCTCCTCCTGGCGGTAATTTGTATTTATATTGTCTACATTGAAAGTTACTAGTCCCTCTCATGTTTAGGTTTTGTACCTAGCATGTGTTTGTATATGGTGTGCCTCCTATTATGCTTGATTTGAGTTATCTAGCATGTGTACGTTGCAATGCACTTCATATATTTGTGTGTGTGGTTCCGGGACTTTAATGCTTCATTAGTTGAATCATATTGGGCTCTTTTGAGATATTAATGGATCACCACATTATGGGGGAGTGATATGCTTTGTGCATATCACAATCCTTGTTAAATGTGTACAATTATGGGGTGCCACTTAGAATATATTTGAGATTATCTTATATCTCTGTGGCATGCAATGCCTTGTTTACATATGGCATTATTGTGCGGTTTTGCCCATGGCTATCTTCAAAATCATATTCGGAAAATTGTTTGATTAAAGCTATTCCAATTGTTGCTTTGTATGATGATCTATCTAATTGGAATGTTAATAATATATTATCCAAGCTCTGTGTTTATTTCTAAACTCTCATGTTATGCTTATGTTAGTATAGATGATCATGTACTTATGTGGTTTCTATGCCAAATGATAACTTGAAATACCATTTTGTTTGAGTTCATCTTATTGGTTTGTATGGAGTTATGGGAGTGTGTTATCTCATTGTTTATAGTATCATATATCTACTTGAGTGAGATATTCCTATGAGTATGTGTGCAATGCATATCTTATATGCTCATTGGTTTTCCTTGGTTCATATGTTGAACTTTGTGTGCTATTATATGTTGATTTTTTCACTTTGATTTATTTTAGACAACATAAATGACTAGTGATGCTATTGGAAGTATTAATGGTTATGTGTTTATTTGTCCATTTTGTATCTCCCTAGATTTTGGTAGGAATGTGCATGCATAGTTGCCATGTGTAAATTCGCATGCCTTGTTTGCTTTATTTGATCCCATATATATCTGGTAAATCCATGAAATTCTTAATAGCTAAGATGTGCATGAAATTCAAATTCATATCGATATGCACATACTTAAGTGGTTTTACCCTATGTGTTGTAGTTATGCTAACTACTTCGGACCCAATAAGTTTAGGGACCATATTGTACTTAAAATGTTTTAGGTACATCTGAGAAGCATTGGGTGCTTGGCTTATTCGTGGAGGTGGTGGCACTATGAGGAAATTAGAGCCAGGCTTGGACATATTATTGATCTACGACTTCATACCAATGCTATCTTGGTAACAAGTATTTACTTCATGCATGTATATAGAAATGGGGTCAACCTTGTGTAGGTTGCATCATGGCATGAATTTCTTGACTCGTTCCTGTGATACTTGTTTCCTTTCTCAAAGCATCCCAACAATGATCTCTTGTTGCTAGTTGTGATGTCTTTGATGGTTGTGTGTTTGGAGTTCATTAATATACAATAAGATAATATTAAGCCATGTGCTATGCTTTCAAGCAAAGATCTCATTGGTATATTTTATGACTCCCATTTGGATATCTTATTCTTTCCTTTTGTAACCATTTATGTGTACATCCTTCGTTGTGGATATATATCACCATGATTGTCATCTACCTAGAATCTTATACACGTGAGAGAAGTTACATCTCTAATTGATATCCTTATTCTTTCATGTCCACTGTTTCACTCTCATTTTGTATCTATGGTGGCATGGAAGCATTTGTTGTATGAGTGTGTGTCTTACTTTTTTTGCGTCTTAGTGCACTCATGTTTTGTGAAGATTGTTGTCCTTGTGTTTGTCTTGACAAGCCTATTATTTATTATGTTCACCATGGGTTTTCACATGCTTTGTTTCATTAATTGGCTATTAGTGAGTTTATGAACCCATTTACTTCATGCGTGTGGGAAGAACATGTCTTGCAGCTTGTATCTCAGTTACTCAAGACTATGTTGATGCTTGATTCTCATCCTCATATTAGTCTTCTCAAGTGCTTTGACGTGACTCACGCACATCATCTTGGTTGTGCCTATTCTTAGGTTGCCTCATCTACATGTTGCTCAACCATATATTTGTTGAAAATGCTAGGCTTCTTTTCTTATCTATGCTTGCTTGCAATTGTTTTGTGTTCCTATTGATTTTAGGGGAGTGATGATCCTATTTTGTGCACTTGTATCCAGATACAAAAATACTAAATAGTGCACAAATCATGGGGAGATTCTCTATTTTCCTTAGAACACTCCTTTGCCCAAATCATAATATTCTTTTATCCTTTTGACTCCTCGGGTCTTTTGATTGCTTGCTTCACTTTGTGTTATGCAAATGAGATCAATTTGTGCCATGTGCCTTGCTCTCATGCTAGGATCATAGTTGTATAATGATGGATTCACTTGTGGATATCATGTTCTTATCAATTGCGTCTATTTTGTGTATACAAGTCTCTTTGTGGATACATATCATGATTATTATTGGCCACTTAGAAAGTTTATACATGGGAAAGCTCATATCTTTCCTTGATAATATTTATTCCTTGTCAGCCACTTTGTTTGTTTCCTTTTATTCTTAAGGTGGCTTCGGTAAGAAGTTGTGTCATGAGTGCTTGTATGTTTTGCAGATAATCTTGTGCACTCATGTGTTTTGAATGTATTTTGGACCCATACTTGACATGATGATCACATTGGATATTCCTATTTATCTTGTCCAAAATATGTTCGTTGGATCTTTTGAATGTTTTCCTCCCATGTCTAATCTTATTTTCATATCATACTATCTTGTTACATTCTAGATCCTATATATGGGTTGAGCTCCTCAATTTTTTCATCATTTAATATGTGCATTTGATTTCACTCACATTATTTTGTGATATGCACACATTAAGGAGGAACTCATACAATATTTAACTTCTAGACTTTTTTGTCCATTTTGGCATTTGCTGCCAATGGGGGAGAAGTTTAGAGGGTTTAAGACAAGTACTTTTGAAGTGCTTGTGTTCATTCATGCATATCTACCCTAGTTATATGTGCTTGTCGCGTGAATGAGTATATAGAGAAAGCTTCACCAAGTTTATATCAACCAATATATGCATATGAAATTCGAAGTTCATTCACACATGCATATATTGTGGGGGAGCTTGCTCTATATATTGTGGTCTATTAACATCAAATTCTTGTGTAGTGTTTTGATGTTAGTACAACCGGTTTTGATAACATCGAGTTTCTTTGTGATACTTGATGCTATCAAAATCAACCCAAGTATACAATTTATCCTTGGATAAATTGCATGCTTGTTTCAAATTCATTATACAAACCCTATTATTGAGATTGTCATCAATTACCAAAATGGGGGAGATTGAAAGTACATGTAAGTCCACATGTGTGGTTTTGGTAATTAAATGACAATCCTTATGGACTAATGTTTACATTGAGATATACATTTGAAGGTTAGTCCCATTGGAAAATGACTGAAGAATATTGGAAGACAACTCCTTTGAAGCAATAATTACATCGAGATGATCAAAATGGAGTTCATTGGTGTATCTAAAGGATTACCTGCATAGAGCTATGGTTTTGAGCCACAATGGATCAAGATCCTAAAAGGATGATTTGAATGATGAATTCTAGGATATGATCATAATGGACTCATGTGTTGAGTCATGATTAATCAAGTATTCAAGCAAGCTATTTAAGTGAAGAATTCAATATACCCTTCAAGTCATCAAGATTAAATAGGGAGTAGAGATATCGGTTAAACAAGAGGAAGCTCAAAGATCGAACACTAAAAGGTCAACACACGAGCGCGAAAGATGCACCACATAGGATCCTGTGGTATGATAAGCAATTGTCAATTGCACTTTGTGTACTAACCCATACAATGTGTTGTCTATGTTTTGAGGGTTCGGTGATTCTCATGGGCTCGCATCAAGAGAGAGATTTGAAGTATCCATGAGAGGATGGCATCAAGTGTTGATGATCATGGTTGACAAGGGCAAGTTCAAGATAACCATCCTGAAGGATTACATGCTTGAAGCTTGTGGATGATCACATGATGGACACGTGAAGATGAATACAAAGCAAAGCTTCCCACATTGTGTATGGGGGAGCTACTTGAAGACTTCACCAATGTCTTGCCTTCAACTTGAGCTAAGAAGAAACATCAACATCAAGCTCAAGTGAAAGGCTCGAGTCAAAGGTATTAGTTCCTTTGATGTTAATGTTGTGAAGTGATGACCATCGAAGAAACATATACACTCAAGAATGGATTCTCGATAGCTATGTAGTTTAGCTCTTTTATGATTCTTGAGTTATAGGGATCCCTCACTATTAAGAGGGGATCAAAGGGGTTCGCGATGGATTGCTCAAGTCAACATCTTCTCTGCACAGTTCCACTCCTATCCTATATACCAAACAAAATCCAAAGCCAAATAGGTTTCCCAAATATATGATAAAACCTTTGCATATTTGGCATCCTCCTTTTTGGTTGATCTTGGATGGTTCTCTATGTGAGGACCTGGGGTTTTTCCATAGCTTCAAAACGAGCCCAAGATCATCAAAATCGGAGTTCGTATGAAAAAGTTATGCATGTTTTACTTTCGGTATGCTGGCTGTTTTCTGCGGGGACGGAAGTTCCGGGCAGCCTGGAAGTTCCGGGGGCCGGAATTTCTGGGCAAGTTCCAGGGAAAGTTCCGGGTTAACTTGCACAGATCTGGTCCAAAGGGAGCCCGGAAATTCCGGGCCTCCCAGAAGTTCTGGGGGCCAGAAGTTCCGGGTAGATTCCGGGCTAACCAGATAGTTTGCACATATGTGTCCAATAGGGGGCCTGGAAGTTTCGGGCTGCGTTTTTCTGTGCGTAACGGGCAGATTTGGTGGGACACTATATAAGGCACCCTTCTTCCCCATCGAGTCAGAGCTTTTTGGATCTGAGATTTCCCCATTCTTTTGAGCTCTATCCTCCTCCCCCAAGCCTCAAAACTCCAATCCATTTGGGGAAAAACTATCCCATGGATGTAGGGTTCATTTGTTGACCTCCTCCATTGTTCCTCTCCTCTCCCATCCCTACATAGCATTAGTTTCTTTTGGTGGGATTTGAGAGAGAGGGATTTGAGCCTTCTCGTGCTAGACCCCGAAGAGATTTGTGAGAATTCTTGAGAGAGATTTCATCCGAGCATACACCCACTCCTCTCTCTTTTAACCAAAGCAATTTGTGATTTGAGCAAGTCTTGAGCATTTCCCCCTTGATCTTATTACTCTTGGAGGTTGGAGACTCCTAGGCAGAAGGAGTGCTCCGGTGAGGAATCAACTTGTGATTTCTCCCCCGGAAAGTTTGTGAAGGTTTGGAGACCGCCTCAAAGTCTACCACTAGTGGTTGGGAATCACCTTCGTGGTGATATCTCAAGGAGAATAGGGTGAGCCTTCGTGGTGTTGGTGTGCCTTCGTGGTAACATCCACCTCTCTAACGGTGACTAGCTTCCCTCCAAGGAAGTGAACATCGGGATACATCCTCGTCTCCGTGATTTTGGTTATCCCTAACCCTAACTCCTTACTTGTGGTTTACTTTCATCATTTGACCGTGCATTCACTATATCTTGTTGTCCTCATTATATTGTGGTGGTTTATTATATTGTGTTGGCCATTTCCTTGTAGATATTATTTAGGAAGTGAACATCGGGATACATCCTCGTCTCCGTGATTTTGGTTATCCCTAACCCTAACTCCTTACTTGTGGTTTACTTTCGTCATTTGACTGTGCATTCACTATATCTTGTTGTCCTCATTATATTGTGGTGGTTGATTATATTGTGTTGGCCATTTCCTTGTAGAGATTATTTGGGCCTACACTTCATATTCCGCAATTCATACTTGCTACTATTGATATACATTGTGATTAGTGTGAATTGCTAACTTGTGTTATAAACTTCCATATATTGTGATATTGCTCAAGTAAGTTTGTGTAACTTACTTGAGTTTTCTTGTATCATTCAATTCCATATATTGTGATACAATTTGTGTAAGCTTGTATTGCTTACTTGTGGTGGTGTGTATTATTCATTTTCATATCTCGTGATATACACTGAGTAAGTTTGTGTGACTTACTTGTGCTTACTCATATCCTCGTTGTTCTCATCTTGTTTATGCTAAGTTGTTGATGCACTTAGTGAGCCTAGTATATTTAGGATTTGTGCTTGAAAAGTATCCGCTTAGTTTATTTCCGCATTAGGATATAGCCAAATCCGTAAAAGATTTTAAAACTCCTATTCACCCCCCTCTAGGCGACATCGTCGTCCTTTCACTTGACCCATTCTGTTAGTTTAGCATTTGATCATTTAGTATATTGCTATTGCTTTCTTCATGACTTATACATGTTCCTATGATTATGAGATTATGCAACTCCCGAATATCGGAGGAACACTTTGTGTGCTACCAAACATCACAATGTAACTAGGTGATTATAAAGGTGCTCTACAGGTGTCTCTGGTGGTACTTGTTGAGTTGGCATAGATCGAGATTAGGATTTGTCACTCCGATTGTCGGAGAGGTATCTTTGGGCCCTCTCGGTAATGCACATCACTATAAGCCTTGCAAGCAATGCAACTAATGAGTTAGTTGCGGGATGATGTATTACAGAACGAGTAAAGAGACTTTCTGGTAACGAGATTGAACTAGGTATTGAGATACCGATGGTCGAATCTCGGGCAAGTAACATACTGATGACAAAGGGAACAACGTAGGTTGTTATGCGGTTTGACCGATAAAGATCTTCGTACAATATGTAGGAATCAATATGAGCATCCAGGTTTCGCTATTGGTTATTGACCAGAGATGAGTCTCGGTCATGTCTACATAGTTCTAGAACCTGTAGGGTCCGCACGCTTAACGTTCGGTGACGATCGGTATTATGAGTTTATGTGTTTTGATGTACTGAAGGTAGTTCTTAGTCCCGGATGTGATCATGGACATGACGAGGAGTTTCGAAATGGTCGATACATAAATATTGATATATTGGACGGCTATATTCGGACACCGGAAGGGTTTGGGGTGATCTCAGAGAAAACCAGAGTGCCAGAGGGGTTACCGGAACCCCCCGGGGGCTAATGGGCCTTGATGGGCCCTAGTGCAGAGAGAGAGGTGCCGGCCAGGGCAGGCCGCGCCCCCCTTCCCTTGACTCCGAGTAGGACAAGGAAGGGAGGGGCGGCGCCCCCCTTGCCTTTCCCCTCTCCCACTCCTTCCTTCCCCCTCCTAGTGGGACAAGGAAAGGGGAGTCCTACTCCCACTAGGATAAGGACTCCTCTTGGCGCGCCCTCCTAGGGCCGGCAGGCCTCCCCCCTTGCTCCTTTATATACGGGGGCAGGGGCACCCCATGAACACACAAGTTGATCATTGATCTTTTAGCCATGTGCGGTGCCCCCCTCCACCATAATCCACCTCGGTCATATCGTAGCGGTGCTTAGGCGAAGCCCTGCATCGGTAGCTTCATCAAAACCTTCATCACACCGTCGTGCTGATGGAACTCTCCATCGAAGCTCTACTAGATCGTGAGTTCGTGGGACATCACTGAGCTGAACGTGTGCAGATCGCGGAGGTGTCGTACGTTCGGTACTAGGATCGGTCGATCGTGAAGACGTACGACTGCATCAACCGCGTTGTCATAACGCTTCTGCTTACGGTCTACGAGGGTACGTGGACGACAGTCTCCCCTCTCATTGCTATGCATCACCATGATCTTGCGTGTGCATAGGAATTTTTTTGAAATTACTATGTTTCCCAACAGCGCATACATAACTATGCACTCAAAAGACATTGGTTATCGGCGAGGCACAAAACGGACAAGCCTATATATCGGTTAGTGCGGACTTTAACGTTTTGTCTTTTCTAACTATTTCTCTATACTTTTGTTATAGGTAAATTAATACTTGTCCGTCCCATTGACCTTAAGGGACTCTTTATGAGTCCAACTTCCTCGCAAATAACTGGGGTTCGCTCCCTTTACGAAAGCCTTTTCGTGGAAGCACAGGCAGCGCAGACGTGCGACAGGAGGTCCAAAGGATTTTTTGTAGACCAAAAGTTCTATTTGAAACCTGTACAAACCCTCTTCCCTAACCCTCGTCCCTTGGCACGTAAAATGGCCTGCGTGGTGGTGTCATAATCTACACCTTGGCGCGAATCGCCAGGGGCTTGATACGGCAACATATGGGTCGCCGAAAAAGTCCGGACAGCTCTATAGCGCACTTCGGCGTCACGAGTTTGTCCTTATATGCATCAGCTCCGAATCATGTCTTTGGTCAATAGTTGGGTTGCCCGGCTCCTGTGCTTGCTACCCTACATTCTGCCCTATCGGCTAGGGTAGTAAAGGGAGAACTATTGCGATTGTGTTTCCGGTTCACCTGGTCAAACACCTCAGCAGAGAAAGCCGAAAACGGACTGTCATGATGCAGCGAGAGCTGGTCAACCACTCGATGACTTATCAGAATCTTTGCAATTTCTTCCGTATTACACGAAGGACCATTTTCTGGTCACCTATGTAATGCAACCGTATTCGGATAACTGCGTACATACCAGGGGCTACATCATAGACCCACCGTAAAACTCCTATGGCTAAGTGAAGGTGTTAAAGCCCTATAGTCTGATTGCCTCGTTCACCGCACTGACACCTCCGTTCTGGACCAAGACGTTGGGTCAAGAGTAATCAGGTGCTATTCCGAACACCCCTGTATTATATGCGAGGGGGCCGAAGCCGACGACTGGCTAACCTTCAGGCTATAAGAAATGGCCGCACAGGAGGGAATAATGGCAAGAATATATAAAACAGCTTTAACGTATCATCATATTGTCTTTACAATTCTGGTACATTTATTCAAATATAATATCCTTCGAGCACTGACCCTCTATCAAGCGGGCGCCCTCTAGTACGTCCTCCAAATAATGCTCCGGCATGCGATGATCCTTGCCCCCAGGCGGACCCTCGTTTGCAAGATCGGTGGCCTTCATCTTTGCCCAGTGCGTCTTGACGCGGGCGAAGGCCATCCGCGCACCTTCTATGCACGCCGACCGCTTGACAGCGTCAATATGCATCACTGCATCGACAAGCCGCTATACCAAACCAAAATAACTACTCGGAACAGGTTCGGTTGGCCATAGCCAAACTACGACTTCCTTCATGGCAGCTCCGGACATCTTGTGTAGCTCGGCCCACTAGGCCATCTGTTCGTTCAGCAGCGCCGGACGCTTTGCCTCGTTGAATTGCGACCAGAAAATCCTCTTCGTAGCATGTCCCTCATGTGCCTGGAAGAACTGCGCCGCGTCGGAAACACTCCTTGGAAGATCCAAGAACGCGTTTGGAGAACTCCACATTTGGTTAAGAAAGGCATACTTTGGATCGGCGAACTTAGTCTGTAAAAGAAAGTGCTTATTAGCCGCTATCTCCCTAGCCTGTCGGATCTCCTCCCGAGCCGCTCTAGAATTGGATCGCGCTTCTTTTGCCTCCAGTAAGGCCTTGTTCAGTTCGGCTGCCTTTGTTTTGTTATCTTCCTCGAGAGATTTGCACCTATTAGTAGCTGATACGTCTCCAATGTATCTATAATTTTTGATTGTTCCATGCTATTATATTATCTGTTTTGGATGTTTACGGGCTTTATTATACACTTTTATATTATTTTTGGGACTAACATATTAACCCAGAGCCCAGTGCCAGTTTCTATTTTTTCCTTGTTTTAGAGTATCACAGAAAAGGAAAATCAAACGGAGTCCAATTGACCTAAAACTTCACGGAACTTAGTTTTGGACCAGAAGAAGCCCACGGAGTATCGGAGATGGACCAAGAGAGTCTCGGGCTGCCCACGAGGGTGGGGGCGCACCCCCCTGCCTCGTGGACAGCCCAGAGATCCACCGACGTACTTCTTCCTCCCATATATACCCATATACCCTAAAAACATTGAGGAGCATAATAGATCAGGAGTTCCGCCGCTAGAAGCCTCCGTAGCCACCGAAAACCAATCTACACCCGTTCCGGCACCCTGCCGGAGGGGGGAATCCCTCTCCGGTGGCCATCTTCATCATCCCGGTGCTCTTCATGACGAGGAGGGAGTAGTTCTCCCTCGGGGCTAAGGGTATGTACCAGTAGCTATGTGTTTGATCTCTCTCTCTCTCTCTCTCTCGTGTTCTTGAGGTGGTACGATCTTGATGTATCGCGAGCTTTTCTATTATAGTTGGATCTTATGATGTTTCTCCCCTCTACTCTCTTGTAATGGATTGAGTTTTCCCCTTGAAGTTATCTTATCGATTGAGTCTTTAAGGATTTGAGAACACTTGATGTATGTCATGCGTGGGATACCCGTGGTGACAATGGGGTATTCTATTGATCCACTTAATGTATGTTTTGGTGATCAACTTGCGGGTTCCACCCATGAACCTATGCATAGGGGTTGGCACATGTTTTCGCCTTGACTCTCTGGTAGAAACTTTGGGGCACTCTTTGTAGTACCTTGTGTTGCTTTGAATAGATGAATCTGAGATTGTGTGATGCATATCGTATAATCATACCCACAGATACTTGAGGTGACATTGGAGTATCTAGGTGACATTAGGGTTTTGGTTGATTTGTGTCTTAAGGTGTTATTCTAGTACGAACTCTATGATAGATTGAATGGAAAGAATAGCTTCGTGTTATTTTACTACGGACTCTTGAATATATCGATCAGAAAGGATAACTTTGAGGTGGTTTCGTACCCTACCAAAATCTCTTCGTTTGTTCTCCGCTATTAGTGACTTTGGAGTGACTCTTTGTTGCATGTTGAGGGATAGTTATATGATCCAATTATGTTATTATTGTTGAGAGAACTTGCACTAGTGACAGTATGAACCCTAGGCCTTGTTTCAACGCATTGCAATACCGTTTGTGCTCACTTTTATCATTAGTTACCTTGCTGTTTTTATATTTTCAGATTACAACTACCCATATCTACTATCCATATACCACTTGTATCACCATCTCTTCGCTGAACTAGTGCACGTATATAGTTTACCATTGTATTGGGTGTGTTGGGGACACAAGAGACTCTTTGTTATTTGGTTGCAGGGTTGCTTGAGAGAGACCATCTTCATCCTACGCCTCCTACAGATTGATAAACCTTAGGTCATCCACTTGAGGGAAATTTGCTACTGTCCTACGAACCTCTGCACTTGGAGGCCCAACAACGTCTACGAGAAGAAGGTTGTGTAGTAGACATCAAGCTCTTTTCGGGCGCCGTTGCCAGGGAGGTTAGCGCGTGAAGGTATATCTTTAGATCTTGCAATCGGATCTTTTTTTTCTTGTTTAGCACTACTTTAGTTTATAAAATAAAACTACAAAAAATGGAATTGAGTTTGCCCCATACGCTTCATCTTTTTAATATCTTCCATGAGAATGATGGAAAGGAAAATTGTGCCAAAGTGTTAGAAGAAGAATGCATTAGAATATTTGACACTAAATATTTGAATGATGAGCATGATTGCAATGGTGTTAGTATGAATTCCTTGAATATCCATGATGCTAATGATATGCAAAGCCACAAGCTTGGGGAAGCTATGTTTGATGAAGATGATATTTTTTGTCCCCCAAGTTTTGATGAGCAAATTTATTATGATGAAAGCATGCCTCCTATTTATGATGATTATATTGATGAAAGTGGATTTGGAGAGGTCATGACTTTATTTAGTAATGATTCCACTATTTCGGAAGAGGTTTCAATTGATTATGAGGACAAAGTTGCTATCTATGATGATTATTGTGATGACTTGTATGCTATTAAGAATAATGATAACCATGAAACTTGTCATCATGATTTTAGTTTTCAATTGGATTATGCCTCACATGATAATTATTTTGTTGAGTTTGCTCCCACTATAATTCATGAGAAGAATTTTTCTTATGTGGAGAGTAATAAAATTTCTATGCTTGTAGATCATGAAAAGAATGCTTTATTTGATAGTTATATTGTTGAATTCATTCATGATGCTACTGAAATTATTATGAGGGAGGAATATATGCTTGTAGGAATTGCAATAATATCAAGTTCCCTCTCTATGTGCTTAAAGTTTTAAAGTTATGCTTGTTTTACCTTCCAATGCAAGTTGATTCTTGTTCCTACAAGTTGTTTGCTCACAAAATCCCTATGCATAGGAAGTGGGTTATACTTGAATGTGCTATTCATATTCTTCACGATGCTCTCTTTATGTTACAGTTCTTATCTTTTATGTGAGCATTGTTGAAATCATCATGCCTAGCTAGGGGCGTTAAACGATAGCGCTTGTTGGGAGGCAACCCAATTTTATTTATGTTCCTTGCTTTTTGCTCCAGTTTAGTAATAAATAATTCATCTAGCCTCTTTTTAGATGTGGTTTTATTTTTTAATTAGTGTTTGTGCCAAGTAGAACCGTTGAGAAGACTTGGGGAAAGTCTTGTTGATCTTGCTATAAAAAACAGAAACTTTAGCGCTCACGGGAGTTGCTGCCATTTTTTATTGGAAACTGCTATTTATTTAATTCTTTTTGCAGATGATTAATAGATAAATTCCTCACGTCCAGCTATTTATTTTAGAACTTTAGGGGTTCCAGAACTTGCGTTAGCTACAGATTACTACAGACTGTTCTGTTTTTCACAGATTCTGTTTTATATGTGTTGTTTTCTTATTTTGATGAATCTATGAGTAGTATCGGAGGGTATGAACCATAGAGAAGTTGGAATACAGTAGGTTTAACACCAATATAAATCAAGAACGATTTCATTACAGTACCTTGAAGTGGTGTTTCGTTTTCTTTTGCTAACGGAGCTCACGAGATTTTCTATTTTGAGTTTTGTGTTGTGAAGTTTTCAAGTTTTGGGTTAAGTTTTGATGGACTATGGAATAAGGAGTGGCAAGAGCCTAATCTTGGGGATTCCCAAGGCACCCCAAGGTAATATTCAAGGACAACCAAGATCCTAATCTTGGGGATGCCCCGGAAGGCATCCCCTCTTTCGTCTTCGTTCATCGGTAACTTTACTTGGAGCTATATTTTTATTTACCACATGATATGTGTTTTGTTTGGAGCGTCATTTTATTTTCTTTTGCTTTTCTTTTTGTTTGAATAAAATACCAAGATCTAAAATTCTTAAATGTTAGAGAGTCTTCACATAGTTGCATAATTATTTGACTACTCATTGATCTTCACTTATATCTTTCGTAGTAGTTTGTTGTTGCTCTAGTGCTTCACTTATATCTTTTTAGAGCACGGTGGTGGTTTTATTTTATAGAAATAATTGATCTCTCATGCTTCACTTATATCATTTCGAGAGTCATTTAGAACAACATGGCGATAATAAAAACTTTCATATAAAGTGCATGGAATACTATGAGAAGTTTGAGACTTGATAATTGTTTTGAGATATGGAGATGGTGATATTAGAATCATGCTAGTTGAGTAGTTGTGAATTTGAGAAATACTTGTGTTGAAGTTTGTGATTCCCGTAGCATGCACGTATGGTGAACCGTTATGTGACGAAGTCGGAGCATGATTTATTTATTGATTGTCTTCCTTATGAGTGGCGGTCGGGGACGAGCGATGGTCTTTTCCTACCAATCTACCCCCCTAGGAGCATGCGCGTAGTACTTTGTTTTGATAACTAATAGATTTTTGCAATAAGTATATGAGTTCTTTATGACTAATCTTGAGTCCATGGATTATACGCACTCTCACCCTTCCACCATTGCTAGCCTCTCTAATACCGCACACCTTTCGCCGGTATCATACACCCACCATATACCTTCCTCAAAACAGCCACCATACCTACCTATCATCGCATTTCCATAGCCATTTCGAGATATATTGCCATGCAACTTTCCACCATTCCGTTTATTATGACACGCTCCATCATTTTCATATTGCTTTGCATGATCATGTAGTTGACATCATATTTGTGGCAAAGCCACCATTCATAATTCTTTCATACACTACTAGGAAAAGGGCTATGGCTAATATGGACACTAATGGCGCACCACATACAAGTGCGCTATTAGTAATATATTACTAATGGCGCACCTGGTGTGTGGTGCGCCATTAGTAGTTTTGAAAAAAATAAAAAAAATTGTTACTAATGGCACACCGTGGGATAGTGCGCCATTACTAGTTGCGCCATTACTAGTTGACATACTAATGGCGCACCACACCCACCGTGTGCCATTAGTAGTTTTGAAAAATAAAAAAAAAATTGTTAGTAATGGCGCACCAGTGGGACAAATATGAATTTCGACTTTATTTGCAAAATCTCTCTGGAATTTGTAAAATGGGCATAACTTTTGCATACGAACTCGGATTAAAAAGTTTTTTATATGAAAAATCATCTACTCGAAAAGTTACATCAGAATTAATCGGGAGAACCCCATTAAACATTTTCAAAATCCCCAAAAACCTAACAGAAAAAAGTTATGGGGCTTTTAAGATCTAGAGGGAAAAATGGAAAAAATTTCAAACTTACTAGTGGCGCACCGTTTGCTAAGTGCGCCACTAGTAACAGAAAAAAAATTGGTTTCGAAAAAAAATCGAATTGTTTTTCAAAATATGATACGTAATACGACCGAGAAGTTTGAAATATTTTTTCAAAATTTCATCATACTCATGAACATGAACAAAGTCCTAGACATTAACAAGGTTTAATAGGATTGATATGATAGATATATCAACAAGTGTCTGTGAAGTGAGCTGGTGCTAGGGTTGGATAGAACTGTGAAGTTAAGCGTGCTCGGGCTGTAGTAGTGTGAGGATGGGTGACCTTCCGGGAAGTTTGACCACAGAGTGCGATTTGACTTGAGATTAAGCATATTGACCCGAGGTTAAGCCATAGTGACCTGAGATTAAGAGAAAATTGAAAAAAAATCAATTTTTTTTAAAAAAAATTGTAACTCATGAGTCATTGCACATCTCGGTACACCGCCGGAGGCATTCATATAGAGTGATACTTTGTTCTAGTATCGAGTTGTAATCTTTGAGTTGTAAATAAATAGAAGTGTGATGATCATCATTAATAGAGCATTGTCCCCAAAAAAGAAAGGCCAAATAAAAAAATAAAATAAATAAATAAAAGGGACAATGCTACTATCCTTTTACCACACTTGTGCTCCAAAGTAGCACCATGATCTTCATGATAGAGAATCTCTTGTTTTGTCACTTTCATATACTAGTGAGAAATTTTCATTATAGAACTTGGCTTGTATATTCCAACAATGGGCCTCCTCAAGTGCCCTAGGTCTTCGTGAGCAAGCAAGTTGGATGCACACCCACTTAGTTTCTTTTGTTGAGCTTTCATACATTTATAGCTCTAGTGCATCCGTCGCATGGCAATCCCTACTCACTCACATTGATATCTATTAATGGGCATCTCCATAGCCCGTTGATACGCCTAGTTGATGTGAGACTATCTTCTCCTTTTTGTCTCCTCCACAACCACCATTCTATTCCACCACAGTGCTATATCCATGGCTCACGCTCATATATTGCGTGAAGATTGAAAAAGTTTGAGAACACCAAAAGTATGAAACAATTGCTTGGCTTGTCATCGGGGATGTGCATGATTTAAATACTTTGTGTGGTGAAAATGGAGCATAGTCAGAATATATGATTTTGTAGGGATAGCTTTCTTTAGCCATGTTATTTTGAGAAGACATGATTGCTTAGTTAGTATGCTTGAAGTATTATTATTTTTATGTCAATATTAAACTTTTGTCTTGAATCTTATGGATCTGAACATTCATGCCAAAATGAAGAGAATTACTTAGAGAAATATGTTAGGTAGCATTCCACATCAAAAATTCAGTTGTTATCGTTTACCTACTCGAGGACGAGCAGGAATTAAGCTTGGGGATGCTGATACGTCTCCAATGTATCTATAATTTTTGATTGTTCCATGCTATTATATTATCTGTTTTGGATGTTTATGGGCTTTATTATACACTTTTATATTATTTTTGGGACTAACCTATTAATCCAGAGCCCAGTGCCAGTTTCTGTTTTTTCCTTGTTTTAGAGTATCGCATAAAAGGAAAATCAAACGGAGTCCAATTGACCTGAAACTTCACAGAACTTATTTTTGGACCAGAAGAAGCCCACAGAGTATCGGAGATGGACCAGGAGAGTCCCGGGCTGCCCACGAGGGTGGGGGGCACGCCCACCCCCCTGGGCGCGCCCCCCTACCTTGTGGACAGCCCGGAGATCCAACGACGTACTTCTTCCTCCCATATATACCCATATACCCTAAAAACATCGAGGAGCAGAATATATCGGGAGTTCCGCCGCCAGAAGCCTCCGTAGCCACCGAAAACCAATCTAGACCCGTTCTGGCACCCTGCCGGAGGGGGAATCCCTCTCCGGTGGCCATCTTCATCATCCCGGTGCTGTCCATGACGAGGAGGGAGTAGTTCTCCCTCGGGGCTGAGGGTATGTACCAGTAGCTATGTGTTTGATCTCTCTCTCTCTCGTGTTCTTGAGGTAGTACGATCTTGATGTATCGCAAGCTTTTCTATTATAGTTGGATCTTATGATGTTTCTCCCCCTCTACTCTCTTGTAATGGATTGAGTTCTCCCCTTGAAGTTATCTTATCGGATTGAGTCTTTAAGGATTTGAGAACACTTGATGTATGTCTTGCGTGTGATACCCATGGTGACAATGGGGTATTCTATTGATCCACTTGATGTATGTTTTGGTGATCAACTTGCGGGTTCCGCCCATGAACCTATGCATAGGGGTTGCCACACGTTTTCGTCTTGACTCTCCGGTAGAAACTTTGGGGCACTCTTTGAAGTACTTTGTGTTAGGTTGAATAGATGAATCTGAGATTGTGTGATGCATGTCGTATAATCATACCCATAAATACTCGAGGTGACATTGGAGTATCTAGGTGACATTAGGGTTTTGGTTGATTTGTGTCTTAAGGTGTTATTCTAGTACGAACTCTATGATAGATTGAACGGAAAGAATAGCTTCGTGTTATTTTACTACAGACTCTTGAATAGATCGATCAGAAAGGATAACTTTGAGGTGGTTTCGTACCCTACCATAATCTATTCATTTGTTCTCCGCTATTAGTGACTTCAGAGTGACTCTTTGTTGCATGTTGAGGGATAGTTATATGATCCAATTATGTTATTATTGTTGAGAGAACTTGCACTAGTGAAAGTATGAACCCTAGGCCTTGTTTCAACGCATTGCAATACCGTTTGTGCTCACTTTTATCATTAGTTACCTTGCTGTTTTATATTTTCAGATTACAAATACCCATATCTACTATCCATATACCACTTGTATCACCATCTCTTCGCCGAACTAGTGCACCTATACAATTTACCATTGTATTGGGTGTGTTGGGGACACAAGATACTCTTTGTTATTTCGTTGCAGGGTTGCTTGAGAGAGACCATCTTCATCCTACGCCTCCTACGGATTGATAATCCTTAGGTCATCCACTTGAGGGAAATTTGCTACTGTCCTACAAACCTCGCACTTGGAGGCCCAACAACGTCTACAAGAAGAAGGTTGTGTAGTAGACACCAGTAGCATCCTTCAGCTCTCGCTCTACGGTGGATATTCTGTCCTGGCACTGGCACAGGGCGGCCTGTTCGGCCTTTAAATCTGCAGCCGCCTTCTTGACAGTTGCGTCGCTCAGTCTGGCCTGCTCCTTGGCCCGGGCAAGTTCATCCCGAAGGGTCTCAACCGCGGCAGCACCATCTACAGTTATGCATATGATTTTCAGCCTCATGATCACACTACTATACATGCATAAACAAGCTACCCCAACACATACCTTGTGCCTCGTCGAGCCTCCTGTTAATAAGAGTGATGTCCTCATTTGCTAACTCAAGCTTCTACTTTAGATCTGCAACTTCCGTAGCTTGGGCGGTCGCCATGGGCGTAGCAGCCTGTGTTTAGATCAATAAGGTTACTTCCTGAACATGTCTTTTTGATCCTATGATCGCCTCCCTATGGAAGCCGACCATAGCCTCAGGGGCTACTATCTGTACACAGGTGCATTGCACATGAAAAATAGTTAAAACTATTACATTACATACCTCAAAGCCTCTCAACAGGCCTAGGAAAGCTTCATTCAATCCGCTTCTCGCGGACAGAACTCTTTCAACCACCGTACCCATTAAGGTACGATGTTCCTCTGAGATGGACACACTTTGTAATGTGCTCGTCAGAGTATCCGGCACCTTTGGATTCCTGGAGGCTGCCGTGGGAGTATGCATTCCCTTCAAAGGGATGCATCTGCCCGACCCTAGAGTCGTCTTCGGTTGTAACCCGGATAGTTTGGGGCCTTCATCGCTAGCCCCCACAGGGGCTGCACCCCCTGGACCCTTAAGGATCGAAGCACCGCCCTCGGGTGTTGTTTTCATTGTCCCCCACGCCGCTTGATGGTCAGGGGAGATTCTCCGAGATGACACCTCAAAGTCATCCGCCCTATGAGGCGAGGAAGCATGCGAAGGCGTCTCGCTTTCCATCATCCCCGGAGACAAGTCCCCTGATGAGAGGAGGACTGTCGGGGCGGACTATGGGCTGAACTGCAAGCATATAGTTTAAATATTACCCCTGTAACACGAAATGAGCAGGATATGTCTAGAACATCCTTGTTCACTTACGATTGGGCAAGGGGATTGTCCTTAGAGAGGTGCCTTGCAACGACGTCGGCTTCGGAACCCAAACCATAGTGTAGGGATGCCTTCCCTCTCTTCGGTGCTTCCACCTCCAAGTCTTCGGATGCAATTCTTTTCCTCCCATGAGGGGAAGGAATATCGCCTTCTCCTTTCCCTTCGTATTTTGAAGATGGAGCTTTAGCCCCTCCGGACATAGTGTCCGGCACACCTGCAGAATGGAGGCCACTTTTGGCCTGTTTGCTCTTTTTCTTGTCCTTTGGCACTGGAACTTGATACGGCGCCAGGACCAGCATCCTCGTCAGCACAGGATCAGCCGAATCTTTAGGAAGTGGAGCTGAACATCTAATTCGCCTCGCTTTCTTTATCCATCCCTGGTTGAAGATAGAACTCTTAGTACATTGCAATGGGATAATCAACCAAGTCGCGATCAGAAGTTGGGTGCTTACCGAGGTATCCGGACGGTTGCAGATGGGACAGACGTCCTCTGACGTGTCCGGCCGCTGCTCTCGAGTTTTGAAGAACAGTTCCCACATCCCTTCGTGCGTTGTGCCGAAAAATTGCTGAAGGGTCCGCGGTCCCTCTGGATTGAACTCCCACATACGGAGAGGCCATCGTTGGCACGGGAGGATCTGGCGGACTAGCATCACTTAGACCACATTGACGAGGCCAACGTCCCTCTTGAGGATACTCTAGATACGACTTTGCAGCATCTGTACTTCATTAATTGATGCCCATTCTAGCCCTTTATTTATCCAATGCGAGTTGCAGGGTAGGGCCGGATCGGAACACAGGTGCGGCGGGGTTCGGTGATATAGAACCACTCATGTTGCCATAAGTAGGAGGTATCCGCGAAGGTGCCTTTTGGCCATACAGTGCTGGCGAGCTTGCTCACCATAGCACCGCCACACTCCGCTTGTTCCCCGTTAACTAGCTTCGGCTTCACAATGAAAGTCTTGAGCCATAGGCCGAAGTGTGGGGGGATGCGGAGAAAGGCTTCACACATGACGACAAACGCTGAGATGTGAAGAAAAGATTATGGAGCCAGATCGTGAAAGTCTAGCCCATAATAAAACATGAGGCCGCGAACGAAGGGGTGAAGAGTGAACCCTAGCCCGCGGAGGAAGTGGGAGGTGAATACAACCCTCTCGCCAGATTTTGGTGTGGGGATGACCTGCCCTTTCGTAGGGAGCCTGTGGGGGATCTCTGCAGTCAGGTACCTCACCTTCCAAAGCTTCGCAATATCCTCCTCGGTGACCGAGGAGGCCGCCCACCTACCTTGGGAGATAGATCCGGACATAAATAAAGGGCCGGATAACAATGGGAGAAATCGAATCCTGGGCACTAGAGCTTGAGGTTGGGAAGGTTGAGGAAGAGGAAGGATGGGTCTGTGCCCCTTTTATAAAGGTGAAGAATATCGAACGCCTCCCCACGAGCCTTTATGCTCGCCTATTCCCAAGGGATCTCCAACAACACGGTTGGATTACCCAAGCCCATATTGATGAGAATCCCGCAATAAGGGGACATGATCTCTGCTTTGACAAGACGTGCCAATGAAAACCACATCACGAAACGTGGAACGGGAGGCTAAAAACGGTTCGAAATAATGACCGAGCGGAAACGTGGCATCTCACTACAAAAATGTCAGTAGATGGGACTTGTTAAATATTATACTCTTTATGGAGCCTATTTTGCAGAGCCGGACACGTTCTCTGTGTTCGAGGACTACTTTGAAATATTCGGAGGAGGAACCCGCCTTGCAATGCCGAAGACAATCTGCGGCTGGACACCTCGTCATTGAAGCCTGGTTCAGGGGCTACTGAGGGAGTCCTGGATTAAGGGGTCCTCGGGCGTCCGGCCTATGTGACGTGGGGCCGACTGTTGGGCCATGAAGATACAACATAGAATACTTCCTCCCGTGTCCATATGGGACTCTCCTTTCCGTGGATGGCAAGCATGACGTCCGGATGTATTATTTCCTTTCTCTGTAACCGACCTTGTGTAACCCTAGGCCCCTCCGGTGTCTATATAAATCGAAGGGTTTAGTCCACAGAGAACAATCACAATCATACATGCTAGACTTCTAGGGTTTAGCCACAACGATCTCATGGTAGATCAACTCTTGTAATCCTCATACTCATCAAGATCAATCAAGCAGGACATAGGGTATTACCTCCATGAAGAGGGCCAGAACCTGGGTAAAATGTCGTGTCCCCTGTCTCCTGTTACCATCGACCTTAGACGCACAGTTCGGGACCCCCTACCCGAGATCTGCCGGTTTTGACACCGATACCTGTCACATACAATTCCTTCAGCCTTGCATGGTCAGTGATACTAGCAGCATCCTCAGATGAAGAATTAGTGATAGCAGAGACAGTTGAATAAATTGCAGCCACAGAAGCATTTGAACTTTCAGGTGAAGAATTAGCAGATTCTCATTCAATGCACTTCAAACATGGAGGATTAAATTCTTCCTGAGCAGCACTGATTTGTTGAGCAAGTAATGAATCACGCTCCTTCTGAAGGTCTTCATAACTCCCCCTTAGCTGCTCAAGGTCTTGCTTTCTTTGAAGAAATTCATAAGAAAGCTTCTCATGATCAGATAAGAGAGTGTTATGATGACTCTGAAGATTATCAAACTTAGTCTGAAGTCGCTGAAGACTTTCAGCCAAAGCTTTAGAATGATCCATTTCTTCACCCAACATATCATCCTCACTTGATTCAGAGGAGGGATATTTGAGTACCTTTGCACCTTTTGCCATGAAGCAATAGGTGGGAGCATAGTCATCATCGCCGTTGTCATCAGTGTTGGGGAGGTCATTTTATTCAGAGTTGAAGATGGACTTGCTGAAAAACATAGTAGCGAGGGCTAGGCTTACCACACCAGAGTCTGACTCCTCAGATGCCTCCTCTTCCTCATTTTCCTCTGATTCAGCCTCAAAGTCCATTTCCTTGACAATGAATGCTCGAGCCTTCTTGGAGTTGCTCCTCTTGTGAGATGAAGACCTTGAAGGTTTTGATGAAGATGACTTTGAAGATTTCTTCTTCTTCTTTGAATCATCAGAACTATAGTCCTTGTACTTCTTCTTTGATTCCTTTTCCCACTGAGGACAATCTTGAATGTAGTGACCTGGTTTCTTGCATTTGTGACAAAGTCTCTTCTTGTAATCACGGGATGAGGAATCTGATCTTATGTCATCACTTCTTGAGTATTTTCCAAAGCGACCACGACTTGAGACCTTCTAGAATCTCCTCACGAGCATTGCTAGCTCCTACTTAGTTCTTCAGGATCACCAAGGCTGCTACCAGAATCCTCACCTTCAGATTCAGACACTTCCTTGGCCTTCAAAGCACGTGATCTGCCATAGCTTGGTCCATAGAGATCTCTCTTCTCAGCAAGCTGGAACTCATGAGTGTTTAACCTCTAGAGGATATCAGTGGGGTGAAGTGACTTGTAGTCTCCACGTTCTTGTATCATCAGTGCAAGGGTGTCAAATGATGAATGATACGTCTCCAACGTATCTATAATTTTTGATTGCTCCATGCTCTTATATATTCTGTTTTGGATGTTTAATGGGCTTATTTATACAATTTTCTATTATTTTTGGGACTAACCTATTAACCGGAGGCCCAGCCCAAATTGCTATTTTTTTGCCTATTTCAGTGTTTCTCAGAAAAAGAATATCAAACGGAGTCCAAACGGAATGAAACCTTCGGGAGCGTGATTTTTGGAACAAACGTGATCCAGAGGACTTGGAGTGGACTTCAAGCAACCAACAAGGAGGCCACGAGGCAGGGGGCGCGCCTACCCCCTAGGCGCGCCCTCCACCCTCATGGGCCCCTCGTGGCTCCACCGACCTACTTCTTCCTCCTATATATACCTACATACCTTGAAAACATCCAGGAGCACCACGAAAACCTAATTCCACCGCCGCAACCTTATGTACCCATGAGATCCCATCTTGGGGCCTTTCCGACGCTCCGCCGGAGGGGGAATTGATCACAGAGGGCATCTACATCAACACCATAGCCTCTCCAATGATGTGTGACTAGTTTACCTCAGACCTTCGGGTCCATAGTTATTAGCTAGATGGCTTCTTCTCTCTCTTTGGATCTCAATACAAAGTTCTCCTCGATTCTCTTGGAGATCTATTCGATGTAATCTTCTTTTGCGGTGTGTTTGTCGAGATCCGATGAATTGTGGGTTTATGATCAAGATTATCTATGAACAATATTTGAATCTTCTCTGAATTCTTTTATGTATGATTGGTTATCTTTGCAAGTCTCTTTGAATTTTCAGTTTGGTTTGGCCTACTAGATTGATCTTTCTTGCGATGGGTGAAGTGCTTAGAATTGTATTAACCAGAAACATAATACATGTGTGAATACATAGACAAACAGAGTGTCACTAGTATGCCTCTAGTTGACTAGCTCGTTAATCGAAGATGGTTATGTTTCCTAACCATAAACAAAAGAGTTGTTATTTGATTAATGGGATCACATCATTAGGAGAATGATGTGATTGACATGACCCATTCCATTAGCTTAGCACCCGATCGTTTAGTATGTTGCTATTGCTTTCTTCATGACTTATACATGTTCCTATGACTATGAGATTATGCAACTCCCGTTTGCCGGAGGAACACTTTGTGTGCTACCAAACGTCACAACGTAACTGGGTGATTATAAAGGAGCTCTACAGGTGTCTCCAAAGGTACATGTTGGGTTGGCGTATTTCGAGATTAGGATTTGTCACTCCGATTGTCAGAGAGGTATCTCTGGGCCCTCTCGGTAATGCACATCACATAGGCCTTGCAAGCATTGCAACTAATGAGTTAGTTGTGAGATGATGTATTACGGAACGAGTAAAGGGACTTGCTGGTAATGAGATTGAACTAGGTATTAAGATACCGACGATCGAATCTCGGGCAAGTAACATACCGATGACAAAGGGAACAACGTATGTTGTTATGCGGTCTGACCGATAAAGATCTTCGTAGAATATGTGGGAGCCAATATGAGCATCCAGGTTCCGCTATTGGTTATTGACTGGAGACGTGTCTCGGTCATGTCTACATTGTTCTCGAACCCGTAGGGTCCGCATGCTTAAGGTTTTAATGACAGTTATATTATGAGTTTATGAGTTTTTATGTACCGAAGGAGTTCGGAGTCCCGGATGAGATCGGGGACATGACGAGGAGTCTCAAAATGGTCGAGACGTAAAGATCGATATATTGGACAACTATATTCGGACATCGGAAAGTTTCCGAGTGATTCGGGTATTTTTCGAAGTACCGGAGAGTTACGGGAATACGTATTGGGCCTTATTGGGCCATACGGGAAAGAAGAAAAAGGGCCTCAAGGGTGGCCGCACCCCTCCCCTTGGTCTGGTCCGAATTGGACTAGGGAAAGGGGGCGCCCCCTTCCTTCCTTCTCCTTTTCCCTTCCTCTTTTCCTATTCCATATGGGAGGTGGAATCCTACTAGGACTAAGGAGTCCTAGTAGGACTCCACACTTGGCGCGCCCCCTCCTAGGGCCGGCCTCCTCCTCCCTTGCTCCTTTATATACGGGGGCAGGGGGGCACCTCTAGACACAAGTTGATCCACGTGATCATATTCGTAGCCGTGTGCGGTGCCCCCTTCCACCATAATCCTCGATAATATTGTAGCGGTGCTTAGGCGAAGCCCTGCGACGGTAGTACATCAAGATCGTCACCACGCCGTCGTGCTAACGGAACTCTTCCCCGACACTTTGCTGGATCGGAGTCCGGGGATCGTCATCGAGCTGAACGTGTGCTAGAACTCGAAGGTGCCGTAGTTTCGGTGCTTGATCGATCGGGCCGTGAAGACGTACGACTACATCAACCGCGTTGTGCTAACGCTTCCGCTGTCGGTCTACAAGGGTACGTAGATCACACTCTCCCCTCTCATTGCTATGCATCACCATGATCTTGCGTATGCGTAGGAATTTTTTTTGAAATTACTACGTTCCCCAACAGTGATATCAGAGCCTAGGTTTTATGTGTTGATGTTATATGCACAAGTAGAACACAAGTGAGTTGTGGGCGATATAAGTCATACTGCTTACCAGCATGTCATACTTTGGTTCGGCGGTATTGTTGGACGAAGTGGCCCGGACCGACATTACGCGTACGCTTACGCGAGACCGGTTCTCCCGACGTGCTTTGCGCAAAGGTGGCTAGCGGGTGACAGTTTCTCCAACTTTAGTTGAACCGAGTGTGGCTACGCCCGGTCCTTGCGAAGGTTAAAACAGCACCAACTTAACAAACTATCATTGTGGTTTTGATGCGTAGGTAAGATTGGTTCTTGCTTAAGCCCGTAGCAACCACGTAAAACTTGCAACAACAAAGTAGAGGACGTCTAACTTGTTTTTGCAGGGCATGTTGTGATGTGATATGGTCAAGACATGATGCTAAATTTTATTGTATGAGATGATCATGTTTTGTAACCGAGTTATCGACAACTGGCAGGAGCCATATGGTTGTCGCTTTATTGTATGCAATGCAATCGCGCTGTAATGCTTTACTTTATCACTAAGCGGTAGCGATAGTCGTGGAAGCATAAGATTGGCGAGACGACAACGATGCTACGATGGAGATCACAAGCACAAGATGATGGTGGCCATATCATATCACTTATATTGATTGCATGTGATGTTTATCTTTTATACATCTTATCTTGCTTTGATTGACGGTAGCATTATAAGATGATCTCTCACTAATTATCAAGAAGTGTTCTCCCTGAGTATGCACCGTTGCGAAAGTTCTTCGTGCTGAGACACCACATGATGATCGGGTGTGATAGGCTCTACGTTCAAATACAACGGGTGCAAAACAGTTGCACACGCAGAATACTCAGGTTATACTTCACGAGCCAAGCATATACAGATATGGCCTCGGAACACGGAGACCGAAAGGTCGAGCGTGAATCATATAGCATATATGATCAACATAGCGATGTTCACCAATGAAACTACTCCATCTCACGTGATGATCGGACATGGTTTAGTTGATTTGGATCACGTAATCACTTAGAGGATTAGAGGGATGTCTATCTAAGTGGGAGTTCTTAAGTAATATGATTAATTGAACTTAAATTTATCATGAACTTAGTCCTGGTAGTATTTTGCAAATTATGTTGTAGATCAATAGCTCGCGTTGTTGCTTCCCTGTGTTTATTTTGATATGTTCCTAGAGAAAATTGTGTTGAAAGATGTTAGTAGCAATGATGCGGATTGGATCCGTGATCTGAGGTTTATCCTCATTGCCGCACAGAAGAATTATGTCCTTGATGCACCGCTAGGTGACGGACCTATTGCAGGAGCAGATGCAGACGTTATGAACGTTTGGCTAGCTCAATATGATGACTACTTGATAGTTTAGGCTTAGAATCGGGACTTCAAAGATGTTTTGAACGTCATGGAGCATATGAGATGTTCCAGGAGTTGAAGTTAATATTTCAAGCAAATACCCGAGTTGAGAGATATGAAGTCTCCAACAAGTTCTATAGCTAAAAGATGGAGGAGAACCGCTCAACTAGTGAGCATGTGCTCAGATTGTCTGAGTACTACAATCGCTGGAATCAAGTGGGAGTTAATCTTCCAGATAAGATAGTGATTGACAGAATTCTCTAGTCACCATCACCAAGTTAGTAGAACTTCGAGATGAACTATGATATGCAAGGGATAACGGAAACGATTCCCAAGCTCTTCGTAATGCGGAAATTGACGAAGGTAGAAATCGAGAAAAACATCAAGTGTTGATGGTAGACAAGACCACTAGTTTCAAGAAAAGGGCAGAGGGAAGAAGGGGAACTTCAAGAAGAACAGCAAGCAAGTTGCTGCTCAAGTGAAGAAACCCAAGTCTGGTCCTAAGCCTGAGACTAAGTATTTCTACTGCAAAGGGACTGGTCACTGGAAGCGGAACTACCCCAAGTGATTGGCAGATAAGAAGGATGGCAAAGTGAACATAAGTATATTTGATATACATGTTATTGATGTGTACTTTACTAGTGTTTATAGCAACCCCTCAGTATTTGATACTAGTTCAGTTGCTAAGATTAGTAACTCAAAACGGGAGTTGCAGAATAAACAGAGACTAGTTAAGGGTGAAGTGACGATGTGTGTTGGAAGTGGTTCCAAG
>NC_053027.1:357476400-357510165 GCF_003073215.2 Triticum urartu | reverse complement strand
GCCGCCATGAACTTGGCGAGTGCTGGACGGCCAAGTATCCCATTGTAAGGCAACGGGATATTGGCAACGTCGAACGTGACCTTCTCAGTCTGAAGTTTAACTCGCTGCCGAATGTTACCGGCAGCGTGACCTTCCCCTTCGGCTTGCTCCTTCCCGGATTGATTCCTTGGAATGTGCCGGTCTCTTCGAGCTCGCCGTCAGGGATCTGGAGTTTTCGGAGTACAGCGGAGGAGATCAGGTTTAAGCCGGCCCCGCCGTCAACTAGCATCTTGGTGACCTTGAGGTTGCGGATAGTTGGTGAAACCAACATCGGCAGACACCCGACCGCGGTTGTGCGATCAGGGTGGTCCTCAATGTCAAAGATGATAGGCGTGCTGGACCACTTCAGAAGCTTGCGCGATTCGATGGGTGGTTCCGCTGCATTGACTTCCCGCACCCACTGTTTGAGTTGGCGGTGCGAGGTATGCAGGGAAGCACCCCCGTCAACGCACAAGACCTCTGTGGCTTTCTGAAACTCCTGCTCACTGGTCTCAACATCATCCATGCTTTCGTCATCGTCGTCGTCTTCATTGTTGTCGCGGCCGCGGGGAGGTCTGTCTCCTTGCTGCTGCTTGGTCTTGCCGCGGTGTTCTCCCTGTCCGGCGCGCTTCTTGCCGGATTCTCCAGCACCCCCGTGGGCTCTCTCCTTGTCGCGCCGCTCGTACTCAGCCTTCTGTTGCTGGACAAGCTGCTCGACCTTCTTGCAGCTTTGGAGGTCATGGCCCTTGGTGCGGTGAATCTTGCAATATTGCTTGTCGGAGCCGTCCCGCTGTCGGCGACCGCCACGCCTGACAGTTGGTGCACGCGGCAACTTCCTTGCCGGAGCTACCAACCTGCAGCCTTCTTGGCGCACCACCTTCATCGCCGGACTTGCTCAACGACCAGCACCTCGTTGCCTCTCTTCTTCCTGTTGCGCCGCCGGTTTTTCTTTGCCGGGGCAGCATCCTCACTGTCAGATCCTTCCTGCTCCAGTGCTTTCTCCGGGGAATTTCCTCCCTTCCTCAGCGCGTGCACACTTGTCGGCCAGGGCATATAGCTCGCTGACGTCCCGAATCTTGCACATCGCCAACTCCTCCCGCATCCTGCGGTTACGCACGTTCTGATGGAACGCGCTGATTACCGCGGCAGGGTGGATATTTGGGATGTTGTGGTGTACACGGCTGAACCTCTGGATGTACTGGCGCAGGGGCTCTCCTTCCTTCTGGACGAGCAGATGAAGATCGCTCTCTTGGCCATGAGGTTTGTGGCCGCCTGTGAAGGCGCCAACAAACTGATGGCACAGGTCAGCCCAGGAGGATATGGAGTTGTCCGGCAAGTGCATGAGCCAGGACCTGACGTTGGGCTTGAGCACCAACGGGAAGTAGTTGGCAAGGATCTTGTCGTCCCGTCCCCCAGCAGCCTGCACCGCGATGGTGTAGATGCTGAGGAACTCCGACGGATGCAACTTGCCGTCGTACTTCTCTGGTACATCTGGCTTGAAGTTCTTCGTACTGGGCCACTGGACTTGCCGCAGCTCACGAGTGAACGCAGGGCAACCTACCGGGTACGGCAAGTCGCCTGGTTCCCCTGGCGCATGCATGTCAATAGAGGGCCCAGCGCGCTGGTCTGATTGACGTCGCGCTTCTCTCCGCCGCTCGATGCGAGTACGGCGTCTTCCCGCTGCCGTTCTTGAAGAACTTGGCGCTGATCGCGACGAGCTCGGGATCTGACGACGCGGTGGAGTCGCTGTCGAGGTGGATCCGGCGAGTCGGCGACCTCGGCCTTCGGGGTGGGGAGTGCACAGTAGTTGTACCCCCACCAGTCTTGTCACCACTGGCTCGCCTGGCTGACTCGCTGCGGCTGCGATGTGGTCGGCTGGCCGAGGAGTGTCGCCGTTGGCGAAGCCGATGAGACTCTGGATAGTGGCCCTCCAGTCGTCGATCTTGTCCGGCGCTGGAGGGTAGTCTAGGAGCAGCTGAGCTCGCGCCAGAGCTTCGGCTGCGGTGGCGGGCGGCGGTAGCGAACGGTGCGAGGAGCGGGACATGCTCGGACTTCTAACCACGTTAGAAGGAGCAGCGTCCCGTCCAGGCGACGCGTGTCGCTCGCGCCAGCAGGTTGACGTGCATGGTGGTCCGGAGCGCTCCGAGATCCACCAGCCCGATCCGGATCCAGCGAGCGCATGGTACCGTGAGTACCATGACGCTGCCGGTCCCGCGCCTCCTGAGATGGGCGCGGTGCATGCACGGACGCCGAGGTCTTGGAGTGCGCCCGGTCGTTGTGGGAGCCGGCTACGCCGCCGATGGGCAGCGCAGCCTTGCCCTGGGACCTGGCAGCACCGCGAGTTCCCTCGTCGACGCGTGTTCTCCGCCGGCGCCTGCCCCACCGGCCGTTTGCTCCGGCGGTGGCTGGCTCGGCGCGGACGGAGCAGCTGCCTCCGAAACCTTCTTCTTCGGCGGCATGTTGACGAAGATGATGAAGATCTAGCCCGAGAGGATGCCGGATCTGACGTTGATGAAGATGAAAAAGATCTAGCTCGCAAGAACGCCAGGATCTGATTCACACAACTTCGACGCCCCCTACCTGCGCGCCAGAGATGCCGGGGTTTCTGATCACGGACACCTATGGGACCGGCGGACCGGGTCCTTTCGGTTCGGCGGGGGGCGGAGGTTGCGCAAAGAGCAGATCGAGGCGAAGCGCGCGGGCGGTTGGTCGTGCGAAGAGTAAATCGAGGCGAAGCACGCGAGCGATTTACCCAGGTTCGGGCCGCACGGATGCGTAAAACCCTACTCCTGCTTTGTGGTTTGGTATTGATTTCTAGCTCGGGAGCGCGGGGTGCTACAGTACACGCCGGCGACTAGCGAGACCGAGCGTGGGCGTTGGAATGGCCTCCTCCCGAAGGCTCTCAAAATGGCCGACCCCCCTCTACGTTGCACACGGGCCTCCTTTTATACTCAAGGGGTTACCGACATAGAGCAACGGGGTAAGGGCAAAAAGGAAAGGCGCGCAGTAGGGGCAGCTAGGTGTGTAGGCACAGCTACCTGCTACAGTGCTATCATACCTAACCCTGACGGCAGGGGACAAGGGCATTAAATGCCCGTCTGTGTCGCCTAAACAGTACCGAAAGGGGCTTGCTAGGGACGCCACCGTTTGCCTCGATGGTTATCTCGTCAGCGCCTGCTCGCCACCTCGCACCCCTAGCTGCGCGACCTCCTGCCACGTGTGCTTGGGAGAGGCCCCCAGAGCGACACGTGGTGGTGTGCTGGAGCGCGGGCTCGGAGAGGCGGTTCCCGCGGCAAACTCTGCCGCGGTCGTCGTCTTGTCGCGTCCGGGAGCTTGTCGCTCACCGGGTCTTGCGGACGCGTGGCGCGTCGCGGCAGGTTTTCTTGGTATGCCTGGGTTGGCCTTCCCGGCAAGCTCCTCTTGCCGGGGTCTCGTTTCCTTCCCGGCAAGCTCCCCTTGCCGGGGCCTTGAGATGCTTTTGATAGCTTTCCCGGCAAGCTCCTCTCGCCGGGGTCTTGTCTTGGATACTTTGTTCTTGAATGGTCTTCAAAGTAGCCGCGGAGGACCCTGGCGGTTACCCGGCAAGCCTTGCCGCGGGGATGCTGCGACTGCCCGTGCACAAGTTCGGGTACTAGGGTACCCCTACCTAGTACACCGACAGGAGCCCCCGGGCCTGGGCCAGACACGGTGCCGAGCGCTGTTGGGCCAGGCCCAAAACAGTGCACGGGCACGCGCGGCCTAGGTCACGCCGCGTATCTCTCCGCTTCCGCCGCGCACATCTAGAATGGCACGCGTCAAACGCGGCGCCGTGGGTGATGTGGGCGGCGTGCGCGGGGCTAAGCCCCGCGAGCATGCGTCGGATGATGAAGGGAACGGTTCACGCCCTCCTCCCTAAACGGAGGTAGGTGGAGGCGTGGTGCATTTACTGGACGGGGCCGGCGCGGTTTCCGAGGCCCACTCCCCGCGATCACGGGGTGGGGCGAGGCCGCCTCATTCGTCGCCCCGGTTCCGCATCCTCGCCACGCGGCTCCATGCGCTGGAGTCGCGGACGGTGGAAGTGGGAAGCTGGGCCGTCGCGAGCAGAGGCAGCGGGTTCGGGCCGACTCCTTGCCCTTCCCGTGCCTTGATTCGCTGAGCGGGGCGGCGAGCCCCCACCTCGCTCCTTTATAAAGAGCGGAGGGGAGCACGGAAGCCCGCACTCTCCCATCTCCTCCTTCTTCAGCTTCTTGCTCCCCTTTCTCTCATTCGTCATGGAGAAAGGGAACCCTGGCCCTTCATCAGTGGCGGCGAGGATCGCCGCCAGACAGCGCACCTCTCCCTCTTCCGCGCCCGTGGTGGCAGAGCCAGCCATAAGGGGAAGAGGGAGGGGGCGAGGTCGCGGACGAGGTCGAGGACGAGGTCGAGGCGCTCGGGGAAGAGGCGGACGGGGCGGTGCGCCAGCTTCGCCTCCGCCGGCGGCCCCCCCACGGCGGTCCATATAGGGGACGACCCTTGCGAGTTCTTCGTCAGGCTGCGCCGGGCGCCTCGTCGTCGCCTCCGGCTTCCAGCTCCGTTTGCGAGCGCGATGGAGTCGGACCCGCCCGAGACACTGAGACTGCACATGAGGGGCTGTGGGATCAGCGGCACGCGAGTCCGCGTCGTATTCCCAGCCCCTAATGTGATGTATCTTGATCGAGGGTGGAAGACGTTCGCCGTATCCACAGCCTTGACGGGGGGACTCACCCTCCATTTTAAGTTGATGGAGGGCGGTCTCCTCTCCGTCAAGGTCTTCGGGTGCTTCGGCACTCGGGCGAAGTGTTGCGTGACAGCTCCTCCGATAGCGAAGGCTCCTCCTCGAGTGATGGTGACGAGGAGGAGAGCGACAGCGATGATGAGGGTAACGGCGGCGGGATGGCGGGTCCGACTAGGTGTCGGGCGCCGCTTCGCGCGGCACCGGCGACCCCATCATCCGCGTCGGCTCCTTGAACTCCCGGGGTCGTCTCCTTGGGCGACTGGCATAGGGAGGCTGCGGAAGGGGAAGAGGGCTGGTGACAAGGCCGTCAGGTCGGAGTACGAGGGCGTGGTGCCCTCGACAGCATGCTGACGTCCTGCCGCCCCGTCTTCGAGCCCCGCTTCCGGCGTCGCCATCACCGTCAAGCCCTCGGTCGGCCCCCCGAGATGTTCTCTTGGTGTCTTCTGGCACCTGTGGCCCGCCTAGGCGCCCCTTTTCCCCTTTTCGCCTCCTTGACCTACCTCCTGAAGAGAGGGAGGAAAGGGATTACGGGCACCTTATCTTTTTAATTTGTAAGCCCTCGGGCCTTAGCTGCATCTAAAACTTGTAATCCTCTCTTTCATGTTTTTCATCCTCTATGGACTGTACCTGAGTGGGATGTTTTTTAATGAAAAGGGGATGTTTGCCGGGTTATTTGCCTCGCGGGTTGAACCCACGCCAAGGAGCGAATCCTTGGTGTCCCTCGGACAGACATTCGTCTCCCGGCAACAGGCCCTGTCGCCTTCCCACGCCGCTCGACCTTTCTCACGCCTTGACGGAGGCGGGAACGAGGTGGGCGCGGCCTCCTCTATCTGAGTGGGAGTTCACAAGATGAACTTAATTATCCTGAACATAGTCAAAAGGTCTTCGCAAATTATGTCGTAGCTCGCGCTTCAGTTCTACTGTTTAGATATGTTCCTAGAGAAAATTTTGTTGAAAGTTGATAGTAGTAATTATGCGGACTAGGTCCGTAAACTGAGGTTTGTCCTCATTGCTTCATAGAAGGCTTATGTCCTTAATGCACCGCTCAGTGTGCTGAACCTCGAACGTTGTCTGTGGATGTTGCGAACATCTGACATACACATTTTGATAACTACGTGATAGTTCAGTTAAACGGTTTAGAGTTGAGGCACCGAAGACGTTTTAAAACGTCGTGAAACATATGAGATGTTTCGAGGGCTGAAATTGGGATTTCAGGCTCGTGCCCACGTCAAGAGGTATAAAGACCTTCCGACGATTTTCTTAGCTGCAAACTAAGGGAGAAAAGCTCAATTGTTGAGCTTGTGCTCAGATTGTCTGAGTACAACAATCATTTGAATCGAGTGGGAGTTGATCTTCCAGATGAGATAGTGATGTTTCTCCGAAGTCATTACCACCAAGCTGCTAGAGCTTCGTGATGAACTATAATATATCAGGGACATATATGATGATCCTTGAGATATTCGCGATGTTTGACACCACAAAAGTAGAAATCAAGAAGGAGCATCAATTGTTGATGGTTGTGAAACCACTAGTTTCAAGAAGGGCAAGGGCAAAAAGGGATGCTTCATGAAACGGCAAATCACCTGCTGCTCTAGTGAAGAAACCCAAGTTTGAACCCAAACCTGAGACTAAGTGCTTCTGTAATAAAGGGAACAACCACTGGAGCAGAATTACCCTAGATACTTGGTAGTAAGAAGGCTGGCAAGGTCGATAGAAGTATATTGGATATTATGTGTTAATGTGTACTTTACTAGTACTCCTAGTAGCACCAGGGTATTAGATACCGGTTCGGTTGCTAAGTGTTAGTAACTCGAAATAAAAGCTACGGAATAAACGGAGACTAGCTTAAAGGTGAGATGACGATATGTGTTGGAAGTATTTCCAAGGTTGATCAAATATCGTACGCTCCCTCTACCATCGAGATTGGTGTTTGCGTTGAGCATAGACATGATTGGATTATGTCTATCGCAATACGGTTATTCATTTAAGGAGAATAATGGTTACTCTGTTTATTTGAATAATACCTTCAATGGTCTTGCACCTAAAATGGATAGTTTATTGAATCTCAATCGTAGTGATACACTTGTTCATGCCAAAAGATATAAGATAGTAATAATGGTACCACCTACTTGTGGCACTGCCACGTAAGTCATATCGGTATAAAACGCATGAAGAAGCTCCATGTTGATGGATCTTTGGGCTCACTCGTTTTTGAAAGGTTTGAGACATGCGAACCATGTCTAGTGGTGTATATGCATGAAGAAACTCCATGCAGATGGATCGTTTGGACTCACTTGATTTTGAATCAATGCAAATGGACCGTTTGAACTCACTTGATCTTGAATCACTTGAGACATGCAAATCATACCACATGGGCAAGATGACTGAAAGCCTCGTTTTCAGTAAAATGGAACTAAGAAAGCAACTTGTTGGAAGTAATACATTTTGATGTGTGCAGTCCAATGAGTGCTGAGGCATGTAGTGGATATCGTTATACTTCACAGATGATTTGGGTAGAAGTAGATGTTGAGTATATTTACTTGATGAATCACGAGTCTGAATTATTGAAAGGTTCAAGTAATTTCAGGGTGAAGTTGAAAGATCGTCGTGACAAGAGGATAAAATATCTATGATATGATCATAGAGATGAATATCTGAATTACGAGTTTGGCACAGAATTAAGACATTGTGGAAATTGTTTCACAACTAATACAGCCTGGAACACCATAGTATGATGGTGTGTCCGAACATCATAACTGCACCCTATTGGATATGATGCATACCATGATGTCTCTTATCGAATTACCACGATAGTTTATGGGTTAGGCATTAAAGACAACCACATTCACTTTAAATAGGGCACCACGTAATTCCAATGAGATGACACCGTTTGAACTATGGTTTAGAGAAACCTAAGCTGTCATTTCTTAAAAGTTTGGGGCAGCGACGCTTATGTGAAAAAGTTTCAGGCTGATAAGCTCAAACCCAAAGAGGATAAATGCATCTTCATAGGACACCCAAAAGGTTGGGTATATCTCCTGTCTCAGATTCGAAAGCAATAAGGGATTGTTTCTAGAATTGGGTCCTTTCTCGAGGAAAAGTTTCTCTCGAAAGAATTGAGTGGGAGGATGGTGGAGACTTGATGAGGTTATTGAACCGTCTCTTCAACTAGTGTGTGGCAGGGCACAGGAAGTTGTTCCTGTGGCACCTACACCAATTGAAGTAGAAGCTTATGATAGTGATCATGAAACTTCAGATCAAGTCACTACCAAACCTCGTAGGATGACGAGGATGCGTACTACTTCAGAGTGGTACATAATCCTGTCTTGGAAGTCTTGTTGCTAGACAACAATGAACCTACGAGCTATGGAGAAGCGATGGTGGGCCCGGATTCCGATAAATGGCTCAAGGCCATATAATCCGAGAGAGGATCCATATATGAAAACAAAGTGTAGACTTTGGAAGAACTACTTGATGGTCGTAAGGCTGTTAGGTACATATGGATTTTAAAAGGAAGACAGACAATGATGGTAGGTATCACCATTAAGAAAGCTCGACTTGTCGTTAAAATGTTTTCCGACAAGTTTAAGGAGTTGACTGCGATGAGACTTTCTCACTCGTAGCGATGCTAAGAGTTTGTTGGAATTATATTAGCAATTACTGCATTATTTGTGAAATATTGCAGATAGGATGCCAAAAACCATTGTTTCCTCGATGATTTTTGAGGAAAGGTTGTATGTGATACAACCGGAAGGTTTTGTTAATCCTGAAAGATGCTAATAAGTATGCAAAGCTCCAGCAATCCTTCTAAGGACTGGAGTAAGCATCTCGGAGTTGGAATGTATGCTTTGATAAGATGATCAAAGTTTTGGGTGTATACAAAGTTTATGAGAAACTTGTATTTCCAAAGAAGTGAGTGGGAGCACTATAGAATTTCTGATAAATATATGTTGACATATTGTTGATCAGAAATGACGTAGAATTTCTGGAAAGCATATAGGGTTATTTGGTAAGTGTTTTTCAATGGAAAGCCACTTGAACATTGAGCATCAAGATCTATAAGGATAGATCAAAATTCTTAATGGTACTTTCAAATGAGCACATACCTTGACATGATCTTGAAGGTGTTCAAGATGGACCAGTCAAAGAAGGAGTTCTTGCCTGAGTTGTAAGGTATGAAGTTAAGACTTAAAGCTCGACCACGGCAGAAGAAAGAGGAAGGACGAAGGTCATCCCCTATGCTTTTGTCATAGGCTCTATACGGTATGCCATGCTGAGTACCGCACCTGATGTGTGCCTTGCCACATATCTGGCAAGAGGGTACAAAGGTAATCTAGGAGTAGATCACCAGATAGCGGTCTAAATTATCCTTAGAGGAATAAGGATATGTTTCTCGGTTATGGAGGTGGTATAAGAGTTCATCGTAAAGGGTTACGCCGATGCAAACTTTGACACTAATCCAGATTATTCTGAGTAGTAAACTCGATTCGTATAGTAGGACAGTTGTTTGGAATAGCTCCAAATATAGCGTAGTAGCTGCATCTACAAGATGACATAGAGATTTGTGAAGTACATACGGATCTGAAAGATTCAGACCCGTTGACTATAACATCTCTCACAAGCATAACATGTTCAAACCCAGAACTCATCGAGTGTTAATCACATGGTAATGTGAACTAAATTAATGACTCTAGTAAACTTTTTGGGCATTAGTCACATGGGGATGTGACCTTGAGTGTTAATCACATATCGATGTGAACTGGATTATTGACTCTAGTGCAAGTGGGAGACTATTGGAAATATGCCTAGAGGCAATAATAAAGTTATTATTATATTTCCTTGTTCATGATAATCGTTTATTATCCATGCTAGAATTGTATTGATAGGAAACTCAGATACATGTGTGGATACATAGACAACACCATGTCCCTAGTAAGCCTCTAGTTGACTAGCTCGTTGATCCAATAGATGGTTACGGTTTCCTGACCATGGACATTGGATGTCATTGATAACGGGATCACATCATTAGGAGAATGATGTGATGGACAAGACCCAATCCTAAGCCTAGCACAAGATCATGTAGTTCGTATGCTAAAGCTTTTCTAATGTCAAGTATCATTTCCTTAGACCATGAGATTGTGCAACTCCCGGATACCGTAGGAGTGCTTTGGGTGTGCCAAACGTCACAACGTAACTGGGTGGCTATAAAGGTACACTACAGGTATCTCCAAGTGTCTGTTGGGTTGGCACGAATCGAACTGGGATTTGTCACTCCGTGTAAACGGAGAGGTATCTCTGGGCCCACTCGGTAGGACATCATCATAATGTGCACAATGTGATCAAGGAGTTGATCACGGGATGATGTGTTACGAAATGAGTAAAGAGACTTGCCGGTAACGAGATTGAACAAGGTATCGGGATACCGACGATCGAATCTCGGGCAAGTATCATACCGCTAGACAAAGGGAATTGTATACGGGATTGATTAAGTCCTTGACATCGTGGTTCATCCGATGAGATCATCGTGGAACATGTGGGAGCCAACATGGGTATCCAGATCCCGCTGTTGGTTATTGACCGGAGAACGTCTTCGGTCATGTCTGCATGTCTCCCGAACCCGTAGGGTCTACACACTTAAGGTTCGGTGACGCTAGGGTTATAGAGATATTAGTATGCGGTAACCCGAAAGTTGTTCGGAGTCCCGGATGAGATCCCGGACGTCACGAGGAGTTCCGGAATGGTCCGGAGGTAAAGATTTATATATGGGAAGTCTTGTTTTGGTCGCCGGAAAAGTTTCGCGCATTATCGGTATTGTACCGGGAGTGCCGAAAGGGGTCCGGGGGTCCACCAAGGGGGTCCACCTGCCCCGGGGCCACATGGGCTGTAGGGGTGTGCGCCTTGGCCTATATGGGCCAAGGGCACCAGCCCCAAGAGGCCCATGCGCCAAGAGAAGGAAAGGAAGAGTCCTAAAGGGGGAAGGCACCTCCTAGGTGCCTTGGGGAGGAGGGACTCCTCCCTTGGCCGCACCCTTCCTTGGAGGAAGGGCCAAGGCTGCGCCCCCCCTCTCCCTTGCCCCATATATAGTGGGGGGGAGGGCAGCCATAACCTAAGCCCTGGCGCCTCCCTCTCCCTCCCGACACATCTCCCTCCTCCCGCAGCGCTTGGCGAAGCCCTGTTGGAATCCCGCTACTTCCACCACCACGCCGTCGTGTTGTTGGATCTCCATCAACCTCTCTCCCCCCTTGCTGATCAAGAAGGAGGAGACGTCGCTGCTCCGTACGTGTGTTGAACGCGGAGGTGCCGTCCGTTCGGCGCTAGGATCATCGGTGATTTGGATCACGACGAGTACGACTCCTTCAACCCCGTTCTCTTGAACGCTTCCGCGCGCGATCTACAAGGGTATGCATCCACTCCTCCCTCGTTGAGTATATGACTCCATAGATTGATCTTGGTGACACGTAGGAAAATTTTGAATTATTGCTACGTTCCCCATCAGTGGCATCATGAGCTAGGTCTATGCGTAGTTTCTATGCACGAGTAGAACACAAAGTAGTTGTGGGCGTTGATTTTGTTCAATATGCTTACCGTTACTAGTCCAATCTTGATTCGGTGGCATTGTGGGATGAAGCGGCCCGGACCGACCTTACACGTACTCTTACGTGAGACTGGTTCCACCGACTGACATGCACTAGTTGCATAAGGTGGCTAGCGGGTGTCTGTCTTCCATTCTTTTAGTCGGATCGGATTCCTTTTGATTGGAAAAAGAAAACTGCCTGGGGGAAAAGCCAGTCCTTATGAAAAGAAAGTAAAAATTACTCATTTGATGGCGCCATGTCACGTATACCGAGGGCTTTGGCTATTTGCGAGGTATATTTGAGAACGCTCTTCGCTAGACCCATACAAATACTCCACGTAATAACAGTGCAAATCACGAAGTTAGAGAGACGTCTAAATTGTATTATTGCGGCCGGTTAAGGCAATATTGCTTTAATTGTACTATAAATTTTCCTTTGTAAACTCCCGATCATGGATTCTCTTGAGTTTGTCATTCTTACGTGTGAACCGAGATGGGTGCGAAGAGAGGGAGTCGTGATGAAGTAGGTAATGTGATTATGAAGGATGTACTTTTCTTGATCAAACCTACTTTCTTAAGACCTTTAATATTTTGTAATCACGGGACTTTTTTACCTCGCTCCCGCCCTGACGGTCATAAGACAAGGCCGATCCTGCAGGATCCCCCATAGACGGAGAGATCGTGGTACTTAGTTGATATATGAGGTACGTTTTATTGACTCTTGCCAGTATCATTACGAACCCCCATAAAAATTCCCGCTAACCATGGTGTGAATTACTATCATACTATATGCTAACCGAATTAGCATATAGTAGTGAATATCTCCAACTATTGACGAGCAAACTTCATGAAACGGACAACCAAAATACATCCTTCCGCGTTTCCCAACGCCACGACTCCCCCCCACCATACGAGTAACGGATGGGGACGTAACATAAATCGTCTGTAATTACTTTTACTTTATTGCTAACCGTTAGCTGTAGTAGTAGAAGTAATGATTGGAGTCATGATGATGGACATCGGATGGTGTCATGCCGGTGACGATGATGATCATGGAGCCCCGAAGATGGAGATCAAGAGGAGCAAAGCGATGATGGCCATATCATGTCACTATTTGATTGCATGTGATGTTTATCATGTTTATGCATCTTGTTTACTTAGAACGACGGTAGTAAATAAGATGATCCCTCATAATAATTTCAAGAAAGTGTTCCCCCTAACTGTGCACCGTTGCGACAGTTCGTTGTTTCGAAGCACCACGTGATGATCGGGTGTTAGATTCTAACGTTCACATACAACGGGTGTAAGACAGATTTACACACGCGAAACACTTAGGTTGACTTGACGAGCCTAGCATGTACAGACATGGCCTCGGAACACAAGAAGACCGAAAGGTCGAGCATGAGTCGTATGGAGATACGATCAACATGAAGATGTTCACCGATGTGACTAGTCCGTCTCACGTGATGATCGGACACGGCCTAGTTGACTCGGATCATGTAATCACTTAGATGACTAGAGGGATGTCTATCTGAGTGGGAGTTCATAAGATGAACTTAATTATCCTGAACATAGTCAAAAGGATTTTGCAAATTATGTCGTAGCTCGCGCTTCAGTTCTACTGTTTAGATATGTTCCTAGAGAAAAATTTAGTTGAAAGTTGATAGTAGCAATTATGCGGACTAGGTCCGTAAACTGAGGATTGTCCTCATTGCTTCATAGAAGGCTTATGTCCTTAATGCACCGCTCAGTGTGCTGAACCTCGAACGTCGTCTGTGGATGTTGCGAACATCTGACATACACATTTTGATAACTACGTGATAGTTCAGTTAAACGGTTTAGAGTTGAGGCACCGAAGACGTTTTAAAACGTCGCGAAACATATGAGATGTTTCGAGGGCTGAAATTGGGATTTCAGGCTCGTGCCCACGTCAAGAGGTATAAGACCTCCGACGATTTTCTTAGCCTGCAAACTAAGGGAGAAAAGCTCAATTGTTGAGCTTGTGCTCAGATTGTCTGAGTACAACAATCATTTGAATCGAGTGGGAGTTGATCTTCCAGATGATAGTGATGTTTCTCCGAAGTCATTACCACCAAGCTGCTAGAGCTTCGTGATGAACTATAATATATCAGGGACATATATGATGATCCTTGAGATATTCGCGATGTTTGACACCACAAAGTAGAAATCAAGAAGGAGCATCAATTGTTGATGGTTAAACCACTAGTTTCAAGAAGGGCAAGGAAAGAAGGGATACTTCATGAAACGGCAAATCAGCTGCTGCTCTAGTGAAGAAACCCAAGGTTGAACCCAAACCCGAGACTAAGTGCTTCTGTAATAAGAGGGAACAGCCACTGGAGCAGAATTACCCTAGATACTTGGTAGATGAGAAGGCTGGCAAGGTCGATAGAAGTATATTGGATATATGTTATGTGTACTTTACTAGTACTCCTAGTAGCACCAGGGTATTAGATACCGGTTCGGTTGCTAAGTGTTAGTAACTCGAAATAAAAGCTACGGAATAAACGGAGACTAGCTAAAGGTGAGCTGACGATATGTGTTGGAATTTCCAAGGTGATCAAATATCGTACGCTCCCTCTACCATCGAGATTGGTGTTTGCGTTGAGCATAGACATGATTGGATTATGTCTATCGCAATACGTTATTCATTTAAGAGAATAATGGTTACTCTGTTTATTTGAATAATACCTTCAATGGTCTTACACCTAAATGAATGGTTTATTGAATCTCGATCGTAGTGATACACATGTTCATGCCAAAAGATAGTAAGATGATAGTACCACCTACTTGTGGCACTGCCACGTAAGTCATATCGGTATTAAACGCATGAAGAAGCTCCATGTTGATGGATCTTTGGGCTCACTCGTTTTTGAAAGTTTGAGACATGCGAACCATGTCTATTGGTGTATATGCATGAAGAAACTCCATGCAAATGGACCGTTTGGACTCACTTGATTTTGAATCACTTGAGACATGCAAATCATACCACATGGGCAAGATGACTGAAAGCCTCGTTTTCAGTAAAATGGAACTAGAAAGCAACTTTTGGAAGTAATACATTTTGATGTGTGCAGTCCAATGAGTGCTGAGGCATGTAGTGGATATCGTTATGTTCTTACTTCACAGATGATTTGAGTAGATGTTGAGTATATTTACTTGATGAATCACGAGTCTGAATTATTGAAAGGTTCAAGTAATTTCAGGGTGAAGTTGAAAGATCGTCGTGACAAGAGGATAAAATATCTATGATATGATCATAGAGATGAATATCTGAATTACGAGTTTGGCACAGAATTAAGACATTTGGAAATTGTTTCACAACTAATACAGCCTGGAACACCATAGTGTGATGGTGTGTCCGAACATCATAACTGCACCCTATTGGATATGATGCATACCATGATGTCTCTTATCGAATTACCACATAGTTTATGGGTTAGGCATTAGAGACAACCACATTCACTTTAAATAGGGCACCACGTAATTCCGATGAGATGACACCGTATGAACTATGGTTTAGAGAAACCTAAGCTGTCATTTCTTAAAAGTTTGGGGCTGCGACGCTTATGTGAAAAAGTTTCAGGCTGATAAGCTCGAACCCAAAGCGGATAAATGCATCTTCATAGGACACCCAAAACAGTTGGGTATACCTCCTGTCTCAGATCCAAAGCAATAAGGGATTGTTTCTAGAATCGGGTCCTTTCTCGAGGAAAAGTTTCTCTCGAAAGAATTGAGTGGGAGGATGGTGGAGACTTGATGAGGTTATTGAACCGTCTCTTCAACTAGTGTGTGGCAGGGCACAGGAAGTTGTTCCTGTGGCACCTACACCAATTGAAGTGGAAGCTTATGATAGTGATCATGAAACTTCAGATCAAGTCACTACCAAACCTCGTGGGATGACAAGGATGCGTACTACTTCAGAGTGGTACGTAATCCTGTCTTGGAAGTCATGTTGCTAGACAACAATGAACCTACGAGCTATGGAGAAGCGATGGTGGGCCTGGATTCCAAAATGGCTCGAGGCCATATAATCCGAGAGAGGATCCATATATGGAAACAAAGTGTAGACTTTGGAAGAACTACTTGATGGTCGTAAGGCTGTTAGGTACATATGGATTTTAAAAGGAAGACGGACAATGATGTAGTATCACCATTAAGAAAGCTCGACTTGTCGTTAAAATGTTTTCCAACAAGTTCAAGGAGTTGCTACGATGAGAAAAAGACAAAAACAGAAGGCACAGGCGACCGACCCGCCCAAAATCCAGGGATCCCACCAGCCAAAGTGGGCCAACAGTTCGATGGCTAAACATTCAGCCGATGCAAGCCCCGAAACTGATTGTAAGTATCACCATTAAGAAAGCCCTAAACAAAAAAGAACCGAACCCAAGTTCAGGAGTTGACTACGATGAGACTTTCTCACTCGTAGCGATGCTAAGAGTCTGTTGGAATTATATTAGCGATTACTGCATTATTTATGAAATCTTGCAGATAGGATGTCAAAACATTGTTTCCTCGACGATTTTCTTGAGGAAAGGTTGTATGTGATACAACCGGAAGGTTTTGTCAATCCTGAAAGATGCTAATAAGTATGCAAAGCTCCAGCAATCCTTCTAAGGACTGGAGTAAGCATCTCGGAGTTGGAATGTATGCTTTGATGAGATGATCAAAGATTTTGGGTTATATACAAAGTTTATGAGAAACTTGTATTTCCAAAGAAGTGAGTGGGAGCACTATAGAATTTCTGATGAGTATATGTTGTTGACATATTGTTGATCAGAAATGACGTAGAATTTCTGGAAAGCATATAGGGTTATTTGGAAAGTGTTTTTCAATGGAAACCTGGATTAAGCTACTTGAACATTGAGCATCAAGATCTATAAGGATAGATCAAACGCTTAATGGTACTTTCAAATGAGCACATACCTTGACATGATCTTGAAGGTGTTCAAGATGGATCAGCCAAAGAAGGAGTTCTTGCCTGAGTTGTAAGGTATGAAGTTAAGACTTAAAGCTCGACCACGGCAGAATAGAGAGAAAGGACGAAGGTCGTCCCCTATGCTTAAGACATAGGCTCTACAGTATGCTATGCTGTGTACCGCACCTGAAATGTGCCTTGCCATGAGTCAGTCAAGGGGTACAAGAGTGATCAAGAATGGATCACAGAGACAGCGGTCAAAGTTATCCTTAGTAACTAGTGGACTAAGGAATTTTCTCGATTATGGAGGTGGTAAAAGAGTTCGTCGTAAAGGGTTACGCCGATGCAAACTTTGACACTAATCCAGATTATTCTGAGTAGTAAACTGGATTCGTATAGTAGAACAGTTATTTGGAATAGCTCCAAATGTAGCGTAGTAGTTGCATCTACAAGATGACATAAGAAATTTGCGAAGTACATACGGATCTGAAAGATTCAGACCCGTTGACTATAACATCTCTCACAAGCATAACATGTCAAACCCAGAACTCATCGAGTGTTAATCACATGGTAATGTGAACTAGATTATTGACTCTAGTAAACTCTTTGGGTGTTAGTCACATGGGGATGTGACCTTGAGTGTTAATCACATAGCGATGTGAACTGGATTATTGACTCTAGTGCAAGTGGGAGACTGTTGGAAATATGCCCTAGAGGCAATAATAAATTAGTTATTATTATATTTCCTTCTTCATGATAATCGTTTATTATCCATGCTAGAATTGTATTGATAGGAAACTCAGATACATGTGTGGATACATAGACAACACCATGTCCCTAGTAAGCCTCTAGTTGACTAGCTCGTTGATCAATAGATGGTTACGGTTTCCTGACCATGGACATTGGATGTCAATGATAACGGGATCACATCATTAGGAGAATGATGTGATGGACAAGACCCAATCCTAAGCCTAGCACAAATCGTGTAGTTCGTATGCTAAAGCTTTTCTAATGTCAAGTATCATTTCCTTAGACCATGAGATTGTGCAACTCCCGGATACCGTAGGAGTTGCTTTGGGTGTGCCAAACGTCACAACGTAACTGGGTGGCTATAAAGGTACATTACAGGTATCTCCGAAAGTCTGTTGGGTTGGCACGAATCGAGACTGGGATTTGTCACTCCGTGTAACGGAGAGGTATCTCTGGGCCCACTCGGTAGGACATCATCATAATGTGCACAATGTGATCAAGGAGTTGATCACGGGATGATGTGTTACGGAACGAGTAAAGAGACTTGCCGGTAACGAGATTGAACAAGATATCGGGATACCGACGATCGAATCTCGGGCAAGTATCGTACCTAGACAAAGGGAATTGTATACGGGATTGATTAAGTCCTTGACATCGTGGTTCATCCGATGAGATCATCGTGGACGATGTGGGAGCCAACATGGGTATCCAGATCCCGCTGTTGGTTATTGACCGGAGAGTCTTCGGTCATGTCTGCATGTCTCCCGAACCCGTAGGGTCTACACACTTAAGGTTCGGTGACGCTAGGGTTATAGAGATATTAGTATGCGGTAACCCGAAAGTTTTCGGAGTCCGGGATGAGATCCCGGACGTCACGAGGAGTTCCGGAGGTAAAGATTTATATATGGAAGTCTTGTTTTGGTCGCCGGAAAAGTTTCAGCATTATCGGTATTGTACCGGGAGTGCGAAAGGGGTCCGGGGGTCCACCAAGGGGGTCCACCTGCCCCGGGGGCCACATGGGCTGTAGGGGTGTGCGCCTTGGCCTATATGGGCCAAGGACACCAGCCCCAAGAGGCCCATGCGCCAAGAGATAAGGGAAAGGAAGAGTCCTAAAGGGGGAAGGCACCTCCTAGGTGCCTTGGGGAGGATGGACTCCTCCCTTGGCCGCACCCTTCCTTGGAGGAAGGGCCAAGGCTGCGCCCCCCTCCCTTGGCCCTATATATAGTGGGGGAAGGGAGGGCAGCAACTAAGCCCTGGCGCCTCCCTCTCCCTCCCATGACACATCTCCCTCCTCCCGCAGCGCTTGGCGAAGCCCTGTTGGAATCCCGCTACTTCCACCACCACGCCGTCGTGCTGCTGGATCTCCATCAACCTCTCCTTCCCCCCTTGCTGGATCAAGAAGGAGGAGACGTCGCTGCTCCGTACGTGTGTTGAACGCGGAGGTGCCGTCCGTTCGGCGCTAGGATCATCGGTGATTTGGATCACGACGAGTACGACTCCATCAACCCCGTTCTCTTGAACGCTTCCGCGCGCGATCTACAAGGGTATGTAGATCCACTCCTCCCTCGTAGCTAGATGACTCCATAGATTGATCTTGGTGACACGTAGGAAAATTTTGAATTATTGCTACGTTCCCCAACAGTGGCATCATGAGCTAGGTCTATGCGTAGTTTCTATGCACGAGTAGAACACAAAGTAGTTGTGGGCGTTGATTTGTTCAATTATGCTTACCGTTACTAGTCCTTATCTTGATTCGGCATTGTGATGAAGCGGCCCGGACCGACCTTACACGTACTACGTGAGACTGGTTCCACCGACTGACATGCACTAGTTGCATAAGGTGGCTAGCGGGTGTCTGTCTCTCCCACTTTAGTCGGATCGGATTCGATGAAAAGGGTCCTTATGAAGGGTAAATAGCAATTGGCATATCACGTTGTGTTTTTGCGTAGGTAAGAAACGTTCTTGCTAGAAACCCATAGCAGCCACGTAAAACATGCAACAACAATTAGAGGACGTCTAACTTGTTTTTGCAGGTATGCTATGTGATGTGATATGGCCAAAAGGATGTGATGAATGATATATGTGATGTATGAGATTGATCATGTCTTGTAATAGGAATCACGACTTGCATGTCGATGAGTATGACAACCGGCAGGAGCCATAGGAGTTGTCTTAATTTATTTATGACCTGCGTGTCAACATAAACGTCATGTAATTACTTTACTTTATTGCTAACCGTTAGCTGTAGTAGTAGAAGTAATAGTTGACGAGACAACTTCATGAAGACACGATGATAGAGATTGCGGGGTTTCTATGCCGGTGACGACTATGGGACCGGCGGACCGGGTCCCTTTCGGTTCGGCGGGGGGCGGAGGTTGCGCAAAGAGCAGATCGAGGCGAAGCGCGGGCGGTTGGTCGTGCGAGAGTAAATCGAGGCGAAGCACGCGAGCGATTTACCCAGGTTCGGGCCGCACGGATGCGTAAAACCCTACTCCTGCTTTGTGGTTTGGTATTGATTTCTAGCTCGGGAGCGCGGAGTGCTACAGTACACACCGGCTAGCAAGACCGAGCGTGAGTGTCTCGAAGGTCTCCAAACGACCCCCCTACGTTGCACACGGGCCTCCTTTTATATGCTCAAGGGGTTACCGACATAGGGCAACGGAGGTAAAGGGCAAAAATGGAAAGGTGCCGTGGATAGGCACAGCTAGGTGCTGTAGTAGGCACAGCTACCTGCTACAGTGTTATCATACCTAACCCTGACGGCAGGGGACAAGGGCATTAAATGCCCGTCTGTGTCGCCTAAACAGTACCGAAGGGACCGCTAGGGACGCCACCGTTTGCCACGATGGTTATCTCGTCAGCGCCTGCTCGCCACCTCGCACCCCTAGCTGCGCGACCTCCTGCCACGTGTGCTTGGGAGAGGCCCCCAGAGCGACACGTGGTGGTTGTGCTGGAGCGCGGGCTCGGAGAGGCGGTTCCCGCGGCAAACTCCTCGCCGGTCGTCGTCTTGTCGCGTCCGGGAGCTTGTCGCTCACCGGGTCTTGCCGGGACGCGTGGCGCGTCGCGGCAGGTTTTCTTGGTATGCCTGGGTTGGCCTTCCCGGCAAGCTCCTCTTGCCGGGGTCTCGTTTCCTTCCCGGCAAGCTCCCCTTGCCGGGGCCTTGAGATGCTTTTGATAGCTTTCCCGGCAAGCTCCTCTCGCCGGGGTCTTGTCTTGGATACTTTGTTCTTGAATGGTCTTCAAAGTAGCCGCGGAGGACTTGGCGGTCACCCGGCAAGCCTTGCCGTGGGATGCTGCGACTGCCCGTGCACAAGTTCGGGATACTAGGGTACCCCTACTCTAGTACACCGACAGGAGCCCCCGGGCCTGGGCCAGACACGGTGCCGAGCGCTGTTGGGCCAGGCCCAAAACAGTGCACGGGCACGCGCGGCCTAGGTCACGCCGCATATCTCTCCGCTTCCACCGCGCACGCCCAGAACGGCACGCGTCAAACGCGCGTGGGTGACGTGGGCGGCGTGCGCGGGGCTAAGCCCCGCGAGCATGCGTCGGCCATGATGAAGGGAACGGTTCACGCCCTCCTCCCTAAACGGAGGTAGGGTGAGGCATGGTGCATTTACTGAACGGGGCTGGTGCGCGGTTTCCGAGGTGCCCACTCCCCGCGATCACGGGGGGGGGCGAGGCCGCCTCATTCGTCGCCCCGGTTCCGCATCCTCGCCACGCGGCTTCATGCGCTGGAGTCGCGGACAGTGGAAGTGGGAAGCTGGGCCGTCGCGAGTGAGGCAGCGGGTCGGGGCCGGACTCCTTGCCCTTCCCGTGCCTTGATTCGCTGAGCGGGGCGGCTGAGCCCCCACCTCGCTCCTTTATAAAGAGCGGGAAGGGAGCACGGAAGCCCGCACTCTCCCATCTCCTCCTTCCTTCAGCTTCAGCTTCCCTTTCTCCCACCCGCCATGGAGAAAGGGAACCCTGGCCCCTCATCGGTGGCGGCGAGGGATCGCCGCCAGACAGCGCACCTCTCCCTCTCCCGCGCCGTGTGGCAGAGCAGCCATAAGGGGAAGAGGGAGGGGGCAAGGTCGTGGACGAGGTCGAGGACGAGGTCGAGGCGCTTGGGGAAGAGGCGGACGAGGCGGCGCTCCAGCTTCACCTCCGCCAGTGGTTCCTCTCCCCGCGGCGGTCCATATAGGGGACAACCCTTGCGAGTTCTTCGTCAGGCTGCGCCGGGCGCCTCGTCGTCGCCTCCGGCTTCCAGCTCCGTTTCGCGAGCGCGATGGAGTTGGACCCACCCGAGACACTGAGACTGCACATGAGGGGCTGTGGGATCAGCGGCACGCGAGTCCGCGTGTATTCCCAGCCCCTAATGTGATGTATCTTGATCGAGGGTGGAAGACGTTCGCCCGTATCCACAGCTTCGGGGGGCTCACCCTCCATTTTAAGTTGATGGAGGGCGGTCTCCTCTCCGTCAAGGTCTTCGGGTGCTTCGGCACTCGGGCGAAGTGCTGCGTGGACAGCTCCTCCGATAGCGAAGGCTCCTCCTCGAGATGAGTGACGAGGAGGAGAGCGACAGCGATGATGAGGGTAACGGGCGGCGGGATGGCGGGTCCGACTAGGTGTCGGGCGCCGCTTCGCGCGGCACCGGCGACCCCATCATCCGTTCGCCGGCTCCTTGAACTCCCCGGGCGTCTCCTTGGGCGGCTGGCGTAGGGAGGCTGCGGAAGGGGAAGAGGGCTGGCGGCAAGGCCGTCAGGTCGGAGTACGAGGGCGTGGTGCCCTCGACAGCGTGCTGACGTCCTGCCGCCCCGTCTTCGAGCCCCGCTTCCGGCGTCGCCATCACCGTCAAGCCCTCGGTCGGCCCCCCGGGATGTTCTCTTGGTGTCTTCTGGCACCTGTGGCCTCGCCTAGGCGCCCCTTTTCCCCTTTTCGCCTCCTTGACCTACCTCCTGAAGAGAGGGACAGGAAAGGGATTACGGGCACCTTATCTTTTTAATTTGTAAGCCCGGGCCTTAGCTGCATCTAAAACTTGTAATCCTCTCTTTCATGTTTTTCATCCTCTATGGACTGTACCTGAGTGGGATGTTTTTTAATGAAAAGGGGATGTTTGCCGGGTTATTTGCCTCGCGGGTTGAACCCACGCCAAGGAGCGAATCCTTGGTGTCCCTCGGACAGACATTTCGTCTCCCGGCAACAGGCCCTGTCGCCTTCCCACGCCGCTCGACCTTTCTCACGCCTTTGACGGAGGCGGGAACGAGGTGGGCGCGGCCTCCTCGTTTCATCCCTTTGCTGTCGCGGCTACGACCAAACTTGGCCCCGGGAACGCGCTCCAGGGCCTAGAGTCGGGGGAGCACGGCAGTTTTCGGGAAGAAACGCGGTTTCATTCCCCAGTCCATAAGAGGATGCATGATGAGGGACGAAAGACTTATCTGATTTGCAGCCCCCGGCAACTCTGGCTTGCCGGGAACGGATCTTGGTACCCGCAACCCTCGGCAATACTGGCTTGCGGGTCAGGTGCCGGCGCGCCCTTCTTCTCCTTTTCGTCCTCAAGCGGTCTGGCCAGGATCTGCGAGCCCTGCGAACGAAGGAAAAGCAAAGGGACGGACACTCGACCTCTAAGCTAGGGGTTAGCCGCTGTTAGGCACTATCAACCCTAACCAAGGACGAGACTCGACCTAGCATGCATGCTCTAACCCCGGGGTGATCAGCGCTTCATTTACTGGTGCTCAGGGTCTGCGCCTGGCTCTGTACAAAGGATTACATGCAACAGCGGCAAGACTTGTACAGAAAGGTGGTTGCCGGGCAGGGCCCGACAACCGCGCCTTACGGGTAAAACTTACGAAGATGCTCGATGTTCCAGGAGTTGCTCACTGGAATGCCATCTTCGGTCTCAAGGCGGACAGCGCCAGGCCTTGTGACTCGTTTCACCCGGTAAGGGCCTTCCCACTTCGGCGTCAACTTGTTGGAATTCTTGGCCGACTGAACGCGCCGAAGAACAAGGTCGCCTTCCTCGAGACTCTGGCATTGAACTCTGCGGGCTGTGGTAGCGGCGCAGAGCTTGCTGTAGCGAGCAGCTCGCACAGCAGCCTGGAGACGATCTCCTCAAGGAGCAGCGCGTCATCTTGCCGCAGCCGCTCTTGCTCAAGCTCATCGTAAGCGAGCACTCGAGGTGACCCGTATACGAGTTCCGTGGGGGTAACTGCCTCTGCTCCATAGACTAGAGCAAAAGGGTGTCTGTCCAGTGGCTCGATTTGGCGTCGTTCTGATCGACACACCACCGGTAGCTCCTCGCTTTCTTCCCGCACTTGTGCAGCTGTCGAAAGTTCTGGTCTTGAGCCCGCGCAGCACCTCGGCGTTTGCCCTCTCCGCTTGACCGTTGCTTTGGGTGAGCAACAGAAGCGAAGCAGACCTTGGCGCCGAGATCTTGGACGTACTGCATGAAGGTGTGGCTCGTAAATTGTGTGCCGTTGTCGGTGATTATCCGGTTAGGGATCCCGAAGCGGCAAACAATCGACCTGAAGAACTTGACGGCTGACTGTGCGGTCACCTTCCTCACTGGTTCCACTTCCGGCCACTTTGTGAACTTGTCGATTGCGACGTACAAGTACTCAAAGCCCCCGACAGCTCGGGGGAAGGGGCCGAGGATGTCGAGCCCCCAGACCGAAAATGGCCAGGATAAAGGGATCGTCTGGAGAGCTTGAGCTGGCTGGTGTATCTGCTTGGAATGGAACTGGCACGCTTCACACTTGGTTACTTGTGCAGTTGCATCCTGGAGGGCTGTTGGCCAGAAGAAACCTTGCCGGAATGCTTTGCCGACGAGTGCTCTTGCGCCAATGTGGTGTCCACATATGCCTCCATGTATCTCTGCCAACAGCTTTTGTCCGTCTTCCCGGGATACACCTCAATTTCACACCGTTGAGTCTTCTTCTGTACAGTGTCTTGTCGACAAACTGGTACATACTTGACTGCCGGGCTACTCTTTCGGCTTCTTCTTGCTCTTCGGGAAGTTCTCCTGTCTGAAGGAAACGGACAATCTGCTGTGCCCATGTCGGAGCTTGTGGCTCGACAACAAGGACTAAAGGCAACTCTGCTGCGCGGGAACATCCGCTTCTACGGCGAGAAGCTGTGTCTCTGCCGGAGCTTGACGTTCCCGACAAGCTTGCCGGGAGCTTCAGCTTCAACGGAACAAACCCTAGGGCTTGCCGGAGCATCTTGCTCCCCGGCGCTCTTGGCGTTGATCTTGGAGATTGCTGCGGGAATATCCGCTTCTACGGCGAGAAGCTGTGTCTCTGCCGGAGCGTGACATTCCGCGACAAGCTTGCCGGGAGCTTCTGCTTCAACGGAACAAGCCCTAGGGCTTGCCGGAGCAGACTGCTCCTCAGCGCCTTCGGTGTTGATCTTGGGGACCTTCTTGGCGGCGGCTTCGGGAAGCTCTGCCGGCAGGTAGTCACCAGGAATCAACTTCCTCTTCTTGCTTTGTCCCAGTTGATGGTGTTACGGACGGTTGAGTCAGCTTGAGCACAAAGGTCCCTGGTTCCACAGGTAACTTAAGTGCGGCGCACTTCGACAGGCCATCTGCAATGGCGTTCTGAGTTCTTGGAACGTGCTCCATTTGCAGGCCGTCAAAGCGCTCTCAGCTTTCTCACTTCGTCAACGTAAGCTTCCATCAACGGACTCTGATAATTCTTGTTTACTTGGCGGACGACAAGCTGTGAGTCACCCCTGACAATGAGCTTCTTGATCCCAAGGTCTGCCGCGATCCTGAGACCGGCAAGCAATCCCTCATACTCTGCAGTATTGTTTGTTGCTTGCTCCTTGGGAAAGTGCATCTGGACTATGTACTTGAGGTGCTCTCCGGTGGGTGCGATAAGCAGCACACCAGCGCCGGCGCCTTGCAGCGAAAAGGCACCATCAAAGTACATCAGCCACTCTTTGCTTGCTTCCTTGTCGGGGATGCTCGTTTCTGGAATTTCTTCATCTGGTGTTGGCGTCCATTCTGCTATAAATTCTGCCAATGCTCTGCTCTGGATAGTTGAAGTGCTTTCAAACTTGAGGCCAAAGCTTGACAGTTCCAGTGCCCACTCAACAATCCTGCCTGTCGCTTCTGGATTCTGCAGTATCCTCTTCAGCGGAAAGCGAGTGACAACTGTGATCTCATGTGCTTGGAAGTAATGGCGCAGCTTTCTCGAGGCCATGAGAAGGCCGAAAAGCAATTTCTGCACACCAGAGTACCTTGACCTAGCCCCCTGCAGGAGGGAACTGACAAAGTAAACTGGGCGCTGCACCATTTTCTTCCGCGTGTCTCCTCATGCATCTGCGCAGATCCATCTTTGTCGGGACCAGAGCTTGTCGGGGAAGCCCCCTGCTTGTCGCTGGATGCGCTTGCCGCGGTTGCTGGCTCATCATCTGCCTCCCTCTCTGCTACCTAACGCAGCACTAACCACTTGATTGGTTGCCGCTATGTACAGCAGCAACTTCTCTTGTGGCTTAGGCGCGACAAGTATTGGAGGGGAGGACAGGTATCTCTTCAGGTCTTGCAGCGCAGCCTCCGCTTCCGGAGTCCATTTCATTGGACCTGCCTTTTTCAATAATTTGAAAAACGGCAGGGCGCGCTCAGCAGACCGAGAGATAAACCTGCTGAGAGCAGCCACGCAACCGGCAAGTTTCTGTACATCCTTGACGCGCTTTGGTGCTTCAATCTGCTCAATGGCCTTGATCTTGTCGGGATTGGCTTCAATTCCCCGCTGAGACACGAAGAACCCGAGAAGCTTGCCGGAGGGAACTCCAAACACACACTTCTCTGGGTTGAGCTTGAGGCTGATCTTGCGCAGATTTGCAAAGGTCTCGTCTAAATCTTGAATCAGGGTTGCTCTGTCCTTGCTCTTGACCACTATATCATCCATGTAGGCTTCCACATTTCTGTGTATTTGTGGCTCAAGAGCAATCATGGACTACTCTTGCAAATGTTGAACCAGCATTTTTTAATCCGAAAGGCATCCGTACGAAACAGTACGTGCCACATGGAGTAATAAATGCGGTCTTCTCCTCATCCTCTTCTGCCATGAAGATCTGATGATATCCTGAGTATGCGTCAAGAAATGAAAGCAAATCACATCCGGCTGTGGAGTCAACAATCTGGTCAATGCGCGGCAAAGGAAATGGGTCTTTGGGACAAGCTTTGTTAACATCGGAAATCGATACAAAGCCTCCATTTCCCGTTTGCCTTGCGCACGACTACAGGATTGGCCAACCACGTGGGATGGAGCACTCCTCTGACGAGGCCTGCTGCTTCCAGTTTCTTGATCTCTTCTGCAATGAATTCTTGGCGCTCCATTGCCTGCTTCCTGACTTTCTGCTTGACGGGCCGCGCGTGGGGACAAACGGCAAGGTGGTGCTCAATCACTTTCCTGGGAACACCGGGGATGTCAGACGGCTGCCATGCAAACACGTCGACATTCGCCCGCAGGAAAGTAACGAGCGCGCTTTCCTATTTAGGGTCAAGCGTGGCACTGATGGTGAAGGTACCACCAGTGCCGTCCACCTTGGCGGATACCTTCTTCGTCTCTGGCGGAGCTGCCATCGTCTTCTTGCACTTGCCGGTGGAGCTCGATGGTGCGTCCTCAACGGCAGCGCAGCACTCCGAAGAGGCGCGCTTGCCGGAGTGGGCACCAGAACTCTTGCCGGGACTTGGTCCTCCTGGAGCTCGATGGTGCGTCCTCAACGATAGCGCAGCACTCCGAAGAGGTGCGCTTGCCGGAGTAGGCACCAGAACTCTTGCCGGACTTGGTCTTTGGTCCCGGGAGCTTCAGCGGCAAGTGGATCGCGGTCTGCCGTGGCTGCTGCTTCCCGGTAGATCTTGTCGGCACAGATAAGAGCATCCTTCTTGTCGCCAGGGACAGAAATGACGCTTATCGGGCCTGGCATCTTCAGCACGTTATACGCGTAGTGAGAGGCCGCCATGAACTTGGCGAGTGCTGGACGGCCAAGTATCCCATTGTAAGGCAACGGGATATCGGCAACGTCGAATGTGACCCTCTCAGTCCTGAAGTTTAACTCGCTGCCGAATGTTACCGGCAGCGTGACCTTCCCCTTCGGCTTGCTCCTTCCCGGATTGATTCCTTGGAATGTGCCGGTCTCTTCGAGCTCGCTGTCAGGGATCTGGAGTCTTCGGAGTACAGCGGAGGAGATCAGGTTTAAGCCGGCCCCGCCGTCAACTAGCATCTTGGTGACTTGAGGTTGCGGATAGTTGGTGAAACCAACATCGGCAGACACCCGACCGCGGTTGTGCGATCAGGGTGGTCCTCAATGTCAAAGATGATAGGCGTGCTGGACCACTTCAGAAGCTTGCGCGATTCGATGGGTGGTTCTGCTGCATTGACTTCCCGCACCCACTGTTTGAGTTGGCGGTGCGAGGTATGCAGGGAAGCACCCCCGTCAACGCACAAGACCTCTGTGGCTTTCTGAAACTCCTGCTCACTGGTCTCAACGTCATCCATGTCTTCATCCTCATCGTCGTCTTTCCTTGTCGCGACCGCGGGGAGGTCTGTCTCCTTGCCGCTGCTTGGCCTTGCCGCGGCGTCCTTCCTGGCCGGTGCGCTTCTGGCCAGGTTTCTCGGCACCCCCTTGGGCTCTCTCCTTGTCGCGCCGCTCGTACTCAGCCTTCTGTTGCTGGACAAGCTGCTCGACCTTCTTGCAGTTTTGGAGGTCATGGCCCTTGGTGCGGTGAATCTTGCAATATTGCTTGTCGGAGCCGTCCCGCTTGTCGGCGACCGCCACGGCCTGACAGTTGGTGCACGCGGCAACTTCCTTGCCGGAGCTACCAACTGCAGCCTTCTTGGCGCCACCTTCATCGCCGGACTGCTCAACGACCAGCACCTCGTTGCCTCTCTTCTTCCTGTTGCGCCGCCGGTTTTCTTTGCCGGGGCAGCATCCTCACTGTCAGATCCTTCCTGCTCCAGTGCTTTCTCCGGGGAATTTCCTCCCTTCCTCAGCGCGTGCACACTTGTCGGCCAGGGCATATAGCTCGCTGACGTCCCGAATCTTGCACATCGCCATCTCCTCCCGCATCCTGCGGTTACGCACGTTCTGATGGAACGCGCTGATTACCGCGGCAGGGTGGATATTTGGGATGTTGTGGTGTACACGGCTGAACCTCTGGATGTACTGGCGCAGGGGCTCTCCTTCCTTCTGGACGAGCAGATGAAGATCGCTCTCTTGGCCATGAGGTTTGTGGCCGCCTGTGAAGGCGCCAACAAACTGATGGCACAGGTCAGCCCAGGAGGATATGGAGTTGTCCGGCAAGTGCATGAGCCAGGACCTGACGTTGGGCTTGAGCACCAACGGGAAGTAGTTGGCAAGGATCTTGTCGTCCCGTCCCCCAGCAGCCTGCACCGCGATGGTGTAGATGCTGAGGAACTCCGACGGATGCAACTTGCCGTCGTACTTCTCTGGTACATCTGGCTTGAAGTTCTTCGTACTGGGCCACTGGACTTGCCGCAGCTCACGAGTGAACGCAGGGCAACCTACCGGGTACGGCAAGTCGCCTGGTTCCCCTGGCGCATGCATGTCAACAGAGGGCCCAGCGCGCTGGTCTGATTGACGTCGCGCTTCTCTCCGGCGCTCGATGCGAGTACGAGCGTCTTCCCGCTGCCGTTCTTGAAGAACTTGGCGCTGATCGCGACGAGCTCGGGGATCTGACGACGCGGTGGAGTCGCTGTCGAGGTGGATCCGGCGAGTCGGCGATCTTGGCCTTCGGGGTGGGGAGTGCACAGTAGTTGCACCCCCACCAGTTCTTGTCCACCGGCTCGACCTGGCTGACTCGCTGCGGCTGCGATGTGCTCGGCAGCCGAGGAGTGTCGCCGTTGGCGAAGCCGATAAGACTCTGGATAGTGGCCCTCCAGTCGTCGATCTTGTCCGCTGCTGGAGGGTAGTCTAGGAGCAGCTGAGCTCGCGCCAAAGCTTCGGCTGCGGTGGCGGGTGGCGGTAGCGAATGGTGCGAGGAGTGGGATATGCTCGGACTCCTAACCACGTTAGAAGGAGCAGCATCCCGTCCAGGCGACCGTGTGTCGCTCGCGCCGGCTTGTTGACGTGCATGGTGGCCCTGAGCGCTCCGAGATCCACCAGCTCGGTCTTGGTCAGCGAGCGCATGGTACCGTGAGTACCATGACGCTGCCGGTCCCGCGCCTCCTGAGATGGGCGGTGCATGCACGGACGCCGAGGTCTTGGAGTGCGCCCGGTCGTTGTGGGAGCCGGCTACGCCGCCGATGGGCAGCGCAGCCTTGTCCTGGGACCTGGCAGCACCGTGAGTTCCCTCGTCGACGCGTGTCCTTCCGCCGGCCTGCCCCACCAACCGTTTGCTCCGGCGGTGGCTGGCTCGGCGCGGACGGAGCAGCTGCCTCCGAAACTTTCTTCTTCGGCGGCATGTTGACGAAGATGATGAAGATCTAGCCCGAGTGGAAGCCGGATCTGAGGACGATGAAGATCTAGCCCGCGAGGACACCGGATCTGGTTCGCACAACTTCGACGCCCCCTACCTGGCGCGCCAGAGATGCCGGGGTTTCTGATCCACGGACACCTATGGGACCGGCGGACCGGGTCCCTTTCGGTTCGGCGGGGGGCGGAGGTTGCGCAAAGAGCAGATCGAGGCGAAGCACGCGGGCGGTTGGTCGTGCGAAGAGTAAATCGAGGCAAAGCACGTGAGTGATTTACCCAGGTTCGGGCCGCACGGATGCGTAAAACCCTACTCCTACTTTGTGGTTTGGTATTGATTTCTAGCTCGGGAGCGCGGGGTGCTACAGTACACACCGGCGACTAGCAAGACCTAGCGTGAGTGTTGGAACTGGCCGTCTCCCGAAGGCTCTCAAAATGGCCGACCCCCTTCTACGTTGCACACGGGCCTCCTTTTATACTCAAGGGGTTACCGACATAGAGCAACGGGGGCCAAGGGCAAAAATGGAAAGGGTGCCATGGATAGGCACAGCTAGGTGCTGTAGTAGGCACAGCTACCCGCTACAGTGTTATCATACCTAACCCTGATGGCAGGGGACAAGGGCATTAAATGCCCATCTGTGTCGCCTAAACAGTACCGAGAGGGACCGCTAGGGACGCCACCGTTTGCCACGATGGTTATCTCGTCAGCGCCTGCTCGCCACCTCGCACCCCTAGCTGCGCGACCTCCTGCCACGTGTGCTTGGGAGAGGCCCCCAGAGCGACACGTGGTGGTTGTGCTGGAGCGCGGGCTCGGAGAGGCGGTTCCCGCGGCAAACTCCTGCCGCGGTCGTCGTCTTGTCGCGTCGGGAGCTTGTCGCTCACCGGGTCTTGCCGGGACGCGTGGCGCGTCGCGGCAGGTTTTCTTGGTATGCCTGGGTTGGCCTTCCCGGCAAGCTCCTCTTGCCGGGGTCTCGTTTCCTTCCCGGCAAGCTCCCCTTGCCGGGGCCTTGAGATGCTTTTGATAGCTTTCCCGGCAAGCTCCTCTCGCCGGGGTCTTGTCTTGGATACTTTGTTCTTGAATGGTCTTCAAAGTAGCCGCGGAGGACCTGGCGGTCCCCGGCAAGCCTTGCCGCGGGGATGCTGCGACTGCCCGTGCACAAGTTCGGGATACTAGGGTACCCCTACTCTAGTACACCGACAGGAGCCCCCGGGCCTGGGCCAGACACGGTGCCGAGCGCTGTTGGGCCAGGCCCAAAACAGTGCACGGGCACGCGCGGCCTAGGTCACGCCGCGTATCTCTCCGCTTCCGCCGCGCACGTCCAGAACGGCACGCGTCAAACGCGGCGCCGTGGGTGACGTGGGCGGCGTGTGCGGGGCTAAGCCCCGCGAGCATGCGTCGGGCCATGATGAAGGGAACGGTTCACTCCCTCCTCCCTAAACGGAGGTAGGTGTGGAGGCGTGGTGCATTTACTGAACGGGGCCGGTGCGCGGTTTCCGAGGCGCCCACTCCCCGCGATCACGGGGTGGGGCGAGGCCGCCTCATTCGTCGCCCCGGTTCCGCATCCTCGCCACGCGGTTCCATGCGCCTGGAGTCGCGGACGTGGAAGTGGGAAGCTGGGCCGTCGCAGCAGAGGCAGCGGGTCGGGGCCGGCTCCTTGCCCTTCCCGTGCCTTGATTCGCTGAGCGGGGCGGCTGAGCCCCCACCTCGCTCCTTTATAAGGAGCGGGAGGGGAGCACGGAAGCCCGCACTCTCCCATCTCCTCCTTCCTTTCAGCTTCATCTTCCCTTTCTCTCATTCGTCATGGAGAAAGGGAACCCTGGCCCTTCATCAGTGGCGGCGAGGATCGCCGCCAGACAGCGCACCTCTCCCTCTTCCGCGCCCGTGGTGGCAGAGCCAGCCATAAGGGGAAGAGGGAGGGGGCGAGCGCGGAGAGGTCGAGGACGAGGTCGAGGCGCTCGGGGAAGAGGCGGACGGGGCGGTGCGCCAGCTTCGCCTCCGCCGGCGGCTCCTCCCCCCACGGCGGTCCATATAGGGGACGACCCTTGCGAGTTCTTCGTCAGGCTGCGCCGGGCGCCTCGTCGTCGCCTCCGGCTTCCAGCTCGTTTGCGAGCGCGATGGAGTTGGACCCGCCCGAGACGCTGAGACTGCACATGAGGGGCTGCGGAATCAGCGGCACGCGAGTCCGCGTCGTATTCCCAGCCCCTAATGTGATGTATCTTGATCGAGGGTGGAAGACGTTCGCTCCGTATCCACAGCCTTGACGGGGGCTCACCCTCCATTTTAAGTTGATGGAGGGCGGTCTCCTCTCCGTCAAGGTCTTCGGGTGCTTCGGCACTCGGGCGAAGTGCTGCGTGGACAGCTCCTCCGATAGCGAAGGCTCCTCCTCGAGTGATGGTGACGAGGAGGAGAGCGACAGCGAATGATGAGGGTAACGGGCCGGCGGGATGGCGGGTCCGACTAGGTGTCGGGCGCCGCTTCGCGCGACACCGGCGACCCCATCATCCGCGTCGCCGGCTCCTTGAACTCCCCGGGGGCGTCTCCTTGGGCGGCTGGCGTAGGGAGGCTGCGGAAGGGGAAGAGGGCTGGCGGCAAGGCCGTCAGGTCGGAGTACGAGGGCGTGGTGCCCTCGACAGCGTGCTGACGTCCTGCCGCCCCGTCTTCGAGCCCCGCTTCCGGCGCCGCCATCACCGTCAAGCCCTCGGTCGGCCCCCCGGGATGTTCTCTTGGTGTCTTCTGGCACCTGTGCTCGCCTAGGCGCCCCTTTTCCCCTTTTCGCCTCCTTGACCTACCTCCTGAAGAGAGGGACAGGAAAGGGATTACGGGCACCTTATCTTTTTAATTTGTAAGCCTCGGGCCTTAGCTGCATCTAAAACTTGTAATCCTCTCTTTCATGTTTTTCATCCTCTATGGACTGTACCTGAGTGGGATGTTTTTTTAATGAAAAGGGGATGTTTGCCGGGTTATTTGCCTCGCGGGTTGAACCCACGCCAAGGAGCGAATCCTTGGTGATCCCTCGGACAGACATTTCGTCTCCCGGCAACAGGCCCTGTCGCCTTCCCACGCCGCTTCGACCTTTCTCACGCCTTGACGGAGGCGGAACGAGGTGGGCGGGCCTCTCATCTGAGTGGGAGTTCACAAGATGAACTTAATTATCCTGAACATAGTCAAAAGGTCTTCGCAAATTATGTCGTAGCTCGCGCTTCAGTTCTACTGTTTAGATATGTTCCTAGAGAATTAGTTGAAAGTTGATAGTAGTAAATTATGCGGACTAGGTCCGTAAACTGAGGATTGTCCTCATTGCTTCTTAGAAGGCTTATGTCCTTAATGCACCGCTCAGTGTGCTGAACCTCGAACGTTGTCTGTGGATGTTGTGAACATCTGACATACACATTTTGATAACTACGTGATAGTTCAGTTAAACGGTTTAAGTTGAGGCACCGAAGACGTTTTTGAAACGTCACGAAACATATGAGATGTTCCTAGGCTGAAATTGGATTTCAGGCTCGTGCCCACGTCAAGAGGTATAAGACCTCCGACGATTTTCTTAGCCTGCAAACTAAGGGAGAAAAGCTCAATGTTGAGCTTGTGCTCAGGTTGTCTGAGTACAACAATCATTGAATCGAGTGGGAGTTGATCTTCCAGATGAGGAATAGTGATGTTTCTCCGAAGTCATTACCACCAAGCTGCTAGAGCTTCGTGATGAACTATAATATATCAGGGACATATATGATGATCCTTGAGATATTCGCGATGTTTGACACCACGAAAGTAGAAATCAAGAAGGAGCATCAATAGTTGATGGTTGGTGAAACCACTAGTTTCAAGAAGGGCAAGGGCAAGAAGGGATACTTCATGAAACGGCAATTCAGCTGCTGCTCTAGTGAAGAAACCCAAGGTTGAACCCAAAGCCGAGACTAAGTGCTTCTGTAATATAACGGAACAGCCACTGGAGCAGAATTACCCTAGATACTTGGTAGATGAGAAGGCTGGCAAAGTCATAGAAGTATATTGGATATTGTGTTAATGTGTACTTTACTAGTACTCCTAGTAGCACCAGGGTATTAGATACCGGTTCGGTTGCTAAGTGTTAGTAACTCGAAATAAAAGCTACGGAATAAACGGAGACTAGCTAAAGGTGAGATGACGATATGTGTTGGAAGTATTTCCAAGGTTGATCAAATATCGTACGCTCCCTCTACCATCGAGATTGGTGTTTGCGTTGAGCATAGACATGATTGGATTATGTCTATCGCAATACGGTTATTCATTTAAGGAGAATAATGTTACTTTGTTTATTTGAATAATACCTTCAATGGTCTTACGCCTAAAATGAATGGTTT